>NC_059437.1:10244881-10334881 GCF_021028975.2 Sphaerodactylus townsendi
CCCTGGTATACATGGTTGTACCAAAATTATCTTTGTGCATTAGTAAACTATCTCCCAACAGCAGTCTTGATGTACAATCATCTTAACACTGTCATGTGTGCATGTAACGACTTTAGAAATTGGAGCAGATTTAGAGAGATGAGATACAACAGAGAGGGGGACTATCAAAGGCCGTTTCTGCACAGACAGAGGCAATGGCTTCCCACCGGCTTAAATGAAGCCGGTGGCGTGTCGGGACCATTCGCACGGTCTCGTGTGTGCAGTCCCGATGCCGCCACTGCTTTGCTTCCTGTGCAACTCCAGACAGCTGGAAAGGCAAGCCCACGCTGCCCTCCAACCCCCATGGGCATGTCTTTCCAGCCATCTGGAGCTGCACAGGAAGCAAAGGTAAGTGTCTTCCTCACACCAGAGGGACCAAAAGTGGCGCTCTCATGCCGGTGCAGTTTGCTCCACGCCGGCTGGAAGATGGTGCTTTTGGAAAAACTCACCATTTTCCTGCCGTTTTGGGGGCCGGCACAGCAAACAAAGATGGTGTTTTTTCCATCTCTAGGGCTCTGTTTTTTGGCCATGCGGAAACGGCCTATATCTATAGATAGGGTTGCCAACCCTAAATGGAAGGCCGGGTTGGAATGAACCAACCCATCAGTGTGCCAGAAGCTGTGCACTTGCCCTTCCTGAACCTCTGCCCTTGAAAAATTGGGGAATGGGAAAAAATAGCCAAAAAATGGCCACCAGAGTGAATCTAGGACTTCTCCATTGTCTTGATGGTCTTTAACACACAGATTATGGGAAATTCCTAGAGCAGTGGTGGCGAACCTTTGGCACTCCAGATGTTATGGACTACAATTCCCATCAGCCCCTAGCAGCATGGCCAATTGGCCATTCTGGCAGGGGCTGATGGGAATTTTAGTCCATAACATCTGGAGTGCCAAAGGTTCGCCACCATGGTCCTAGAGCATCACCCAAAAGTGATACCAGATTCCATCAAACTCCATGCTTCCCTGGAAACCTTACCTCTGAGTGTGCTTGAAAACCAGGCACAAGTGTACATAACAATGCCTAATGCTAAAAGAAATGAAAAAAGGAAAGGCTGTAAGTAATCAAAAGGCAAAATCTTTCACCTTTAATGAGGCTTTTTGCCTGCTGCTTTTCAGGTACTGCTGCTACTTCAACCCACTGTTTCTGAAACGTTTGGAAATCCATAGAGTAATGATACAACTCAACTAAAGCAGATAATATGATCTTTTCTGCATGAGTCGTTTACAACATATCTTGCCATCAAATGCTGTATTTTTGCTTTTAATTTTGCACTATTTTTGGTTCTTTGTTTCCAAAAATGTTATTATTTCATTTTTAGGTTATTATTTTCTTGAGCACTTTTACCACGGTGTTTTTTAATCTGTTTCTGAGCCTGCTTCCCTTGAGCATGTAATTATATTGAAACTGTACTCCTCTGCCCCACCAAATACCTGGCCCTCATCCACACCTTGTGTGGTTGCCCATCCTCCCTTCTCCCTTCTGTTTTCTCCTCCCCTTTGCCCTTTATTTTCAAAAGCATTTTTTTTAAAAAAAATCTCTGATGTATCACAGTCGTGATGTAATGTTAGAGCCCAGGCACAGGTCAGGTTGATTGAACCAGCTTTGTCAATTTCATTTTGAATGAGCTATGTAACCTTAAGGTGAAGATACACTGTGTCCCAAGTTAGAAGCCAGTGAAATTGACAAGGGAAGTTGCTTCTGCAGGAGGAAATGGACATGAGACTGCAATGGCAAACATCTCTTGCCTTGAAAACCCTACATACGGTGGTGGCGAACCTTTGGCACTCCAGATGTTATGGACTACAATTCCCATCAGCCCCTGCCAGCATGGCCAATTGGCCATGCTGGGAGGGGCTGATGGGAATTGTAGTCCATAACATCTGGAGTGCCAAAGGTTCACCACCACAGCCCTACAACATGGCCATACACCAGCTGTGACTTGACTGCATTTTTTACCACCCAACTTCACCTGCAATGGCTGTTTCCAAGGATGGAAATATGCAGTGTTCCCTATATAAAGGCATATCCTCATAGCCTTAATTTAACACAAAGGCTCCTTCTGCACATGCAGAATGCACTTTCAAACTGCTTTCAGTGCTCTTTGAAGCTGTGCGGAATGGCAAAATCCACTTGCAAACAGTTGTGAAAGTGGTTTGAAAATGCATTATTTTGCGTGTGCGGAAGGGGCCAGAGAGAGAGAGAGAGAGAACAATGGAGAATTGCTAAAAAAAATCAACTCTACTTTGGAACATAGAGCATGGTGATACCAGATTCAGGGCATGGTGATATCAATGAATTTGCCCTCCCCAGGGCACTCATCCAGGTGGAAGGATGACACTGCCAGTGTGCGACCACCTCCGCCCCCCAGTGTTGGGACATGGCACAAGATGAAGGGCCGGCATCCGAGCACCCCTGCTGCCAGGAAATCAGACTCATGCTGCCATTTGGGCTGGCATAAATCTATTGAGCCCCATAGAGGCTTCTTGGCAGTGGGGAGAGTTTTTCACTTTCTGAGCCTCCCTATGCCATTGGGAAGCCTATTTGGGGGCTGCAGCTGGGGGCCACAGCTAGGCGCAACCATGGCCCCATGGCTGAGCGCCTTGCTCTTGGACGGGGCTGCCCAGCCAAGAAATTTGGAACTCTGGAATCAAAGGAGAAACTTAGCTGAGGAAAATTTTTTAGAAACATCCCTAATTGGAGCCTCAAATTAATTTGCAGTCAAAGGCTGAGTTGATTAATTATGTCACTAGACTGATTAATTCTTTAGAAGCTAGTATGATTTGTTTCCCCCATCTAAATGCCAGTTTTTTTCCCTGTTATTGAAGAAGGCACATATATCTATCTCACTTACGAAATAGTGGCTGAAGACCCCATTGGTCTGTGGATTCCTCCACATAATCTAGTTCTGTTGGATTCCCACTAATGTGCAAAAGTCAAACTGAACTCATGTTGGGAAGAAATTGACCACCTGAGTCCTTCACTTGGATTCAGGTGGTCAATTTCTTCCCAGCATGAGTTCAGTTTGACTTTTACAGCAGGGATAGGGACTCAGTGGCTTGGGAGCCACCTATTCCAATTGTATTGGTTGGTTTGCTTGTTCCTTTACTTTGTTTATGCCCTGATTTTCTCCTCAATGGGGACCCAAATTGGCTTCCATTGTTCTCGTCTCCTCCATTTCATCTTCACAACAACCGTGCCAGGTAGTTTGGGGCCATTTATGCATGCACTACTTACCCCACAGCTTTTGCTTTGCAGTAGGCTTTCCCGTGGCTTTTTTTTTTTTGCTAACACGGGGATTTTCCTCCCGTGAAGTGTCCCTAGCTGAGCCAATCTACCCTTTTGCCCACACCGCACTTCCTCGCTTTGCCTTTTTTTCCTGCTATTTTCCTGCATTACTTTGCTGGACCATGTCAGTTTCATGTCAATTTTCCTCCAGTGACAGACTTGCTGTGTTGAACATTTTTAAAGCCTTTCTGATTTTTCTGAAATGGTGACCCAAAAAGTGGAAGAAACCTGCTGTTTTGTGAGAGGGTGCCACGAGCAGTGGCATGGCATAACTTTGTGAGGAAACCCAGCACACCATTATAGGAATCACAGAACCTAGACTTTTCTGTGAGTCCTAGAGAGGATTAATGCCCCTTCAGATTTTTCCTGGAAGTCACATCATGCTAGGGTTGCCAGCTCCAGATTGGGATGTTCCTGGGAGTTTTGGGGGCTGAGTTCTAATCCCAAGAGACCTCCAGATACCACTTGGAGGCTGGCAACCCTAGTCACCCTTGACGACAGACAAGGGAGAAGCCAAACAGAAGCGTAGCGTTTTTTCAGGGGAAGGGCTGAATCAGCAGGCTAAGAAATTAAAAATCATTCCTCCTGGGTATAAACCTCATTCAGATTCAAGCACATGTCTGGGAGGCAATGCGTGGGGCCAAAACCTCACCCCAGTGGTTGCCAACTTTTCACCTGCCCTCTGTCGCTGTGCTTTCAACTGCAGAGAACAATTAGCTTCTATGCATGGTGTACTGGAAAGAACCACACCTGAGCCAGGCATTTTTCCCCCCACTTTTTTCTCATACTTTTTCATTAAAAAGAATCAAAATTAATTATTCTCCTGCTCCCATGCCTATTTCAGTACCTTTCACCCCAGATCCACAAAAGGTCCGGTGCGGCTTCGCCTCCCATTCCAAACTGCTCCTGTCTTACCTTCTGGCATTAAACAGGGGGCACCCAAATGAGCACGTTAGTTATACATGCACACAAAGTCGCCGGATGAAAGTAATTCTGTATTCCGTTTTAATAGAGCCAAATCTCCTGCTGAGATTTCAATATCTGACAGCCCTGCTTCCGCTGCCCCAAATGCCCAACCTTTTTTTTCTAATGTTTGACCTTGGGTATGATTATATTCCTGTACATCTCTCCTGCAACGTGAAACCATTTGCCTGTATCACTCATCTCTCTCTGTCAATCCTCCTGCAACTTACAACAGAAGAGAAAGCCGGTCTGGTGCTACTAACAACCTTTAAAATTAGCATTGATATATGTTCCTGCTACCCCTTTCCTCACATACGGGGGAAAAAAATGGGGAGAGGGAAAAAAGGAAAAGAAATATAAGAAGTTGACTTTTTATCATTGAATGGAGTCGCAAAACAAGGGAAGATGAAATGCATCCACTTAAGTTGTCATACTTTTCATTACCTTCCCTTCGCTTTACGCAGCCCAGGGGTGCAAAATGACCTCTGGAACAAAAGCAGCAAATGATGCCACTTGGTGTGATCCTATGAAAAAAACAAGTCCCGCTGCTACCAAGTATTCAAGTCTCAAGTCGAAATCTCCCAACAGCTCCCAGAAACTGAGGCCGTTTCCGCAAGACGTACTTTAGGTACCCATCACGCCGTAAAGAGTGCAGGGCGGCGTATGCAGCCCGCTCGCATGAACGGCTGGGCTGGAGGTCGAGCAGATGCAGGCGTTCGCCAAGATGGAGTCAGCCGGGCTTCCCCGACTTCGGCCGCTACACGATTATTCGGTTATTAAGCAGCAGAGCGTCGCCTTGGCCATCGCCTTTGCCCTCCTGACCCCTGGAGGATCGGAGGACAGTAAAGGGCTAAGCATCGACTTCCGCAGGCGACGCATTTGCGGACACCGGTGAAGTGGGGTGGAGACGGAGGAACTTAGCGCCTTCCCAGCGGCGCGGCCTTATTCACCAGGGCCGCTGGAAGACGCCTTCCTCTAACAACAACCCTTTTAAAGGGTTATTGTTTAGAGAAGCGGCCCGAGGTCGCCTCCTGGGGAGTGGAAGTTTGATCCAGGAAGCAGCGGCGCCAGGTGAACGGCGCCTGGGGTGGCGCTTTAATGCACTTCAGGTCGCCGCACTGGGTCGCGGGCTTGGAAACGCCTGACACAAGGCAGAGATTTTATTGACACAACCCACCTGCATCAGGGCTACGCCTCCAAGCTGCAGATGAGCATCTCACTGGATGAAATGCTTCTCCGTATATAAAAACCCTTGCACCAAGAAAGCTAGCATGTCAGGGAGAAGCATTTTCCTTTCACCTTCTCTTTACATGCCAGTTTGCTGTATGGAGAAAACTGCTTCACAGAGAGCAGCATTTCATCATGTGAGCCCCTTATAGTCTAAAGGAGTACAGTTCAGACACAGGTTTACCACCGTGATGACAATTTGGTTCAACCGTGCCTACATAACAAGGGGATATCCTCCCTTCTGGTCCCTATCCCAATTCTGCCCTTTTATTGTGATACTGCAGCTGCCATTCTTCAGGTTTCAATCTTTTTCCTTCCAGCTCTCCACAAGGCTGATGTCTGAGATACCCTGTTTCCCCGAATATAAGACATCCCCTGAAAATAAGACGTAGTAGAGGTTTTGCTGAAGTGCGAAATATAGGGCATCCCCTGAAAGTAAGATGTAGCAAAGTTTTTGTTTGGAAGCATGCCCGACGAACAGAACACAGAAAAATAAGACATCCCCTGAAAATAAGACATAGCGCATCTTTGGGAGCAAAAATTAATATAAGACACTGTCTTATTTTCGGGGAAACACGGTATGTATGGAAGTGGATACCACTTCTATCTAGTTCGTTTATATGATTATATGCACGTGTATGAACATGAAGGCACCAGGCAGCAATTGTCAAACTGCTGGCAAACTGGACACTGAGGCAGTGGTGGGATTCAGCCGGTTTGCACCACTTTGGCAGAACCGGTTGTTAAAATGGTGCTTGTGAACAACCAATTGTTAAATTATTTGAATCCCACCACCGGAACCGGTTGATAATTATCTGAATCTCACCGCTGAACTGAGGTCTTTGTGATGTCTCTTCTGTGTAGCTACGTAGGTGCAGCCGGTCATATCATGGGGCATTGGTATGGCTGTGGGGGTCCATTTTTGCATGCATGCTTAGCTGCGCATGTGTGGCTGGAAATTTTTTAAAAAGGGAGAAGCATCTCCATGTGAAGGCACAACAGCATCCTGGATTGTTTCCATGGGCTCCAATCACTGCCTGCACAGAATGCCTGTGAATGGGAAAACAGGGAAACAGTTTCCTTTATCACGACCGCAATCCATTATACATTTGCTGTGCAGAATGGGCCTTGGACTCTAACTAAGGCCCTTTCCGCACGGAGGTGGAAGGGCTTGGGTAGGCGTTTCTGATGCCAACCTGACGACACTGGGACCATCCGCATGGACGGGCCCAGAAAGAACCAGGAAGACGGCGCCGCTGGGCACCGTCGCCCGGTCGACTTACCTGCTCTCTGGCCCTCCAGCGCGTTGTCGGGGCCTGGGGACACGCCTCCCCTGCCCTGTACGCCTGCTTCCGTGTCGCAGAGCAGGGCGGCATGTCCCCAGGCCCCGGCGACGCGCTGGAGGGTCGGAGAGCAGGTAAGTGAAGGGAGGGAGTGGGAGGGGGGAAGCGCCGGGAAGCCGCTGCCGTTCGCACGGCAGCGGCTTCCAGCCTGCGTTTTCAGAAAAGTGCGCTTCCCAGCGCACTCTGAAAACGCCGGCTCGGCGCCGGGTGGGCGGCGCGAGGGCGGCTGCAAAGCAGCTGCGCCCCCTGTGTGAATGGCGGCCTGGGGACGGCGTTTTTGCCATCCCCAGGCCGCCATATTCCGCCCGTTTGGAAACGGCCTAAATTGCCAAAGGGTAAAAAGGCTATATGTTGCAAATGGGTGTTTAAGCAAAACTTAGACGAAAGTGGAAATAAGCAATGCTATAAAGCAAGGTTAGCAGCAAAAGGATATAGACAAAAGTATGGTGAGGCTTGCAATGAGACATTTGCTCTGGTAGTCAAATACAGTACAATGAGGATATTACTTTGGGTTGCAGCATTTAAGAAACTTCATGTTGAACAGCTGGATGTAAAATCTGCATTTCTGAATACAGAAATTGAGGAGGAATTGTATATGGTTCAGCCAGAAAGGTTTGAAATAGGCGAAGGACTAGTTTGTAAGCTGCAGAAGGGGGTATATATACAAGTGGCGAGACTGTGGAATGAGAAATTAAATGAAATGGTTTTACAACAAGGTTCTATACCAAGTAGAGCAGATCTGGAAATGCTGGAGAGCACTTGTTGCCCGATATGCTATTTAGCATGGGAGGATCTACCTAACTAACTGAGAGCAGATCCATGTCTCTTTGGCTCATTCCGCACATGCAGAATAATGCACTTTCAAACTGCTTTCAGTGCTCTTTGAAGCTGTGCGGAATAGCAAAATCCACTTGCAAACAGTTGTGAAATTGGTTTGAAAATGCATTATTTTGTGTGTGTGGAAGGGGCCTTGAAAAGACAGCAGAATAAAAGAAGAACTTCTGTACTTATTTATGTAGATTAGATTAGATATTCAATTTATATACCGCCCTCCCCTGAAGGGTTCTGGACGGTGTACAACATAGTAAATAAAACAATAACATAATAATACAATAGGACTAAGGAAAGTAACAATATCAATTTTACTAGCCCCATAACAAATACTTAACAATTCTAAGATGATATAATGTTGGGCACTGAAAACAAACAGGATTGTATAGATATTGTTGCATGTTTAAATAAGGAAGTAGAAGTTAAAAGATTAGGAAACTTTTTTATTACTTGGGTATGAAAATAGGAAGAGAAGAAGATGGGAGTTTTCTTCTAAAACAAAAGCAGAAGATTATGAACTTAATAGAATTTTTAGTTCTTCAAGGAGCTCATTTGGTGGCTCCTATGTGTACAAATTTTTAATCAGAGTTGGATGAGAGTGAATATCTACCTAATAATGAAAGGTACAGAATTGTGATCGGTAAGCATTATGTCTAACTACTACCCGTAGGCCTACTATTACATCAGCAGTTAGTATATTATGCAGAAAGGTCAGTTCGCCTACCAAAAAGGATTGGGCTGCATTGAAATTGTGAGATACTTAAAGGGTACAATTGATCTTAAACCAAAGCTGGCAGCAACAAGTGATTTCAAACTAGTAGGATACGTTCACTGATACAGATTGGGCTGGTGACAGAACAGATCATAAATCCACTAGTGGGTATGTGTTCCTGTGTGGCAGAGGTGGCCAACCTTTGGTGCTCCAGATATTCATGGACTACAATTCCCTTCAGCTCTGCCAATTGACTATGTGAGCAGGGGCTTGACCATGTGAGCAGGAGCTGATGGGAACCATAGTCTATGAGCATCTGGAGCACCATTGGTTGGCCACCCCTGCTGTATGGGAATGGAACCGTAAATCGGACCAATTGCAAACGAAACTCAGGGGCTTATTCTTCTACCAGCAGAAAAGCTCACTGTGGGGAAGATGCAATGGGCCCTAGCAAAGGGTGGAAGAGGAAGCATCTCCCCAATAATGGGCTTTAGTGGGGCTGTAGCAGCCCCCACCCTTGCTTGTGGCATCATATTTCCCTGGGTGTCTGTGGCTCAGGGGTGAGAGAGGTTGGAGAGTGGTTCAGGAGTGTCTGTGGTTCAGGGGTGTGATAGGTTGAAGAGTGTGGCTTGGGGTAGGTAGGAAGGTGAGCATCGGTGGAGGGTGGAGAGGATTGGCTCAGGGTGGGGGAGAGGGTGGCAAGGTGAGGGTTGGAGCTGAGAAAGATGGAATGGAGTGGCTTGGGATGTTGGCAGGGTTGAAAGGGTAGGCTTGCGTTGGCAGATTGGAAGAGGGTGGAAAGGGCGGCTTCAGATGAGGGAGGTTGGAAAAGTGAGGGTTCTGGTGGGGCAGGGTGACAAGGTGAGGCATGGGGGAAGGATTGAAAGGTAAGGCTTGGAGCAGGTGAGGGGTGGAAGGTGTTGCTAAGGGTGGGGGGAGGGTAGGTAGAAGAGTGCAAGGGAAGGGAAGGTTGACAGGTTAGTATTGGGGTGGGGCAGGGAGAAAGGTGAGGGTTGGGGTGGTGGGAGGGTTAGAAGGTGAGCCTTAAGTTGGGGAGGATTGGAAGGTGTGGCTAGGGGGTACAGGGGAAAGGCTTGGGCACCTAGCTGGCCTTTTTTGGGGGGGGGCGGAAAGGCTCAGTCTCTCAGGCTTAGCTGCTCGGTCACCAGGCTGGCCTTTAAGGGGGTGCAGGCAGGGAAAAGGGTTTGCCGTGGCCATGGAGGGGCCCAGCAACAGCCAATGGGGTTGGAGGACACACAGAGCTTTGGTCCCTGTGTGTCCTGCACGCTAATTGGCTAAGGGTTCATTGTCGTTTTGTTCAAAACCTTCACCAATTATGTATTGTTAGGTAGAGGCAGAGTATGTTTCTGCTTCAGAGGCATGCAGAGAAGCACTGTGTCTTGCTCAAATTCTGGAAGACACGGGAATGCCAGAAACAAAACCTGATCAACTCACAGAAGACAGAGTTGTTTAAAAGTGGTGAAGTCTAAAAACATTAATACATGTAGAAAGCACATAGACCTCAGATGCCATGCTATAAGAGACTTGGACCAGAAGCGGTTTATCAAGCTGCAGTTTTAAGAACATAAGAACATAAGAACAAGCCAGCTGGATCAGACCAGAGTCCATCTAGTCCAGCTCTCTGCTACTCGCAGTGGCCCACCAGGTGCCTTTGGGAGCTCACATGCAGAATGTGAAAGCAATGGCCTTCTGCGGCTGTTGCTCCTGAGCACCTGGTCTGTTAAGGCATTTGCAATCTCAGATCAAAGAGGATCAAGATTGGTAGCCATAAATCGGCTTCTCCTCCATAAATCTGTCCAAGCCCCTTTTAAAGCTATCCAGGTTAGTGGCCATCACCACCTCCTGTGGCAGCATATTCCAAACACCAAATCACACGTTAAAGCGTTGAAGAAGTGTTTCCTTTTATTAGTCCTAATTCTTCCCCCCAGCATTTTCAATGAATGCCCCCTGGTTCTAGTATTGTGAGAAAGAGAGAAAAATTTCTCTGTCAACATTTTCTACCCCATGCATAATTTTATAGACTTCAATCATATCCCCCCTCAGACGTCTCCTCTCCAAACTAAAGAGTCCCAAACGCTGCAGCCTCTCCTCATAGGGAAGGTGCACCATAAGCATAAGCATTTTATTTGTCATTGTTGCACGCATAACGAGAATTGGTACAGCCAGCATAATGCCCTCGATGCTACACAATTTCAGACTCCATACATCATACTCATACAATTTCATACAATACATCATACTTTCATACACTTTGCCAGGAATCATACATCATCCTCACTTCCCCCTTCCTCCGCCCATCCCTACACAGCCCCAAACACATCAACATGAAGCCGCGGAGTTTAGCATAGCCACAGCTCTAGAGTAAAAGCTGTCTCTAAGTCTCTTTGTCCTAGATTTGATAGTCTTGTATCGCCTACCAGATGGTAGCAGTTCAAAAAGAGAGTGTGCTGGATGAGACGGGTCCTTCAGAATATTTTGGGCTTTTTTTAGGCTTTTGGGAATTATAGAGTTCTTCCAAGGAGAAGAGAGGGCAGCCGATAATCCTTTGTGCAGTAGTGATCACCCTTTGGAGCGCCTTCCTATCCAGTCCCTCACCAGTCCCTCAATCATCCTTGTTGCCCTTTTCTGCACTTTTTCTATCTCCTCAATATCCTTTTTGAGATGCGGCGACCAGAACTGGACACAGTACTCCAAGTGCGGTCGCACCACTACTTTATATAAGGGCATGACAATCTTTGCAGTTTTATTATCAATTCCTTTCCTAATGATCCCCAGCATAGAGTTTGCCTTTTTCACAGCTGCCATGCATTGAGTTGACATTCCCATGGAACTATCAACTAAGACGCCCAAATCCCTTTCCTGGTCTGTGACTGATAGCACTGACCCTTGTAGCTTGTATGTGAAGTTTGGTTTTTTTGCCCCTATGTGCATCACTTTGCATTTTGCTACATTGAACTGCATTTGCCATTTCTGAGCCCACTCATCTAATTTATCAAGGTCCGCTTGGAGCTCTTCACAATCCTTTGTGGTTCTCACCACCCTACATAATTTGGTATCATCTGCAAACTTGGCCACCACGCTACCCACCCCTACTTCCAGGTCATTTATGAATAGGTTAAAGAGCTCTGGTCCCAATACGGATCCTTGGGGGACACCACTCCCTACATCTACTCCCATTGTTGAGAACTTCCCATTTACACCCACTCTTTGCTTCCTGTTTCTCAACCAGTTTTTTTAATCCCATAGGAGGGACTTCCCCTCTTATTCCTTTGATTGCTGAGTTTTCCGGCCAATGAATGAGTCTCTGCAGTTGAGGAACTTTATCAAAAGCCTTTTGGAAATCCAAGTAGACAATGTCCACTGGTTCCCCCTTATCCACATGCCTGTTTACACCCTCAAAGAACTCTAGTAAGTTTGTAAGACAGGATTTGCCTCTGCAAAAGCCATGCTGACTTTCTCAGCAGGTCTTGCTTTTCTACATGTTTTATAATTTTATCTTTAATGATAGATTCTACTAATTTACCAGGAACAGATGTCAAACTGACTGGCCTGTAATTTCCCGGTTTTGTTTTGTCCAGCCGTGGAGTTGATAGCTGACATTTTGCAAAGCCTGTTGTTGTCCGAGGGTGAATCTCTTTTGTGCGAGGCCCTTTACCAACAATACACACTACTCCATTGCTGGGGTAATAAATTGGCCATAGCAATTTTATTGAGCAGAAGCGTGAGGCTAAGCATGGGTCTGGATCTGGTCATACGGGCAACGTGCTACAGCTCAGCGGGGCGAGTGCCCTGTCCCGAGCTTCATTCTACTGTGGGGCTCTGCTGGGCGGACTCTCCTGGCCAGAGATGTTCCCCTTCGGCCAGGTTCAGCAGGGGCGGTCGCCTCTTGCCGCTGTTGCCGTTCCCAAGGGGAAGACGTAGCTCCCTAGCTCCCTTCCCCTTGCCCTTCCAGAGCCATACCCGTGCGCCAAACCGCCAAGTGTCTAGGCTATGACAAAAGGAGCATGCATTAACATAGAAAATCAGGGAGAGGTGGGAGGGCAAATCGTACACCAGCGAGCACATGGTCCGGACAGAGGTGGGCGAGCCCCTTTAAAGTCTTGGCTCGCCCCTCCTTTCTTCCTGTGACACTAGCCCATTTCTAGTGTGGCTCCCCTTTTGCCTTTACTGGGGCGGCATCCGCTGGTCCCGCTCCCCACCCCCCGAGCAGCAACCACGCCTCGTGGGTGATTCACAGGCGTCTTTCCAAGATGCAGTTTTGAAAGACCAGGAAGGAAGCTAAATTTGGTTAATGCAAATTAGGCTCTTTGAGAAAGGGATTGTTGGAAAAAGCAATGAGGCTCAATTTGCATAGAATGTCTAGTGTTTATGGAGGGAAGGGGTTGTTTGCTTAGAATATTTAATCCAGAACTAGCCCCGCCCCTCTGCCACTTCAACCATCAGTGATTGTCATATTCTCTTCATATAAATGATGTGAACTGCCTCTCTGTGTACTGTTGTGTTTCTATAATGTTAAGAAGGAAAGTTGTTATTATTCTTCAAAAAAGAAACGCTTTTGATTCCTCTCTATGAGTGCCAGAATTAATCAAATTAAGGAATGAGTTATGTTAAGAAACCCTATTTCTCAGAAACATGGGAACCATTTACAAATTCTGATATAAGGAATTCCATTTTCTTACACATCTATATAATTGCGCTGTCTTTTAATGAATTGATGATAAGAGAAGGTGGATAGTTGTATTAGCCGCTACACTTTTCAAGGACAAAACATAAATTATATAGGATTATGGGTTATTGGAGCTTCAATGAGAAATTAAGTAACATCCTATCAAAATATTTATGTCACTTGTCTCCCTGTATAAGAAGATGAATATTGATGGGTGACCTAATTGAGGGAAATATGGACGTAATTTTGAGTACATGTCCTAAAAATATTAATGTCTATCTTATTGAAAACTGAAGGTATAAATTCTTGCTGTTGCTTTTACTTAATCAGTTCTGTGATATAAGAATTTTGGCTCTTCAATATACTGGTGTCTTCTTTAAATCTTGTAAATTATTTTCTGAAGAAATTCCTTCCATAAATAAATGTATAGATAAATGCACAGTATTATTGCCTTTTGGTGCAAATTGTCTTCTTTTTTGTTCAGAGACAGAGGGGACTTACAACATTTGCCAAGCCATCTCCATTCCCAAATGCTGAATGTTTATCAAAAGGAGTTCTCAACTGATTTCAGCTGAAAATGGGCAGCTGTAAAGGACTCCGTTTAAAGTTTCCTGACCTGAGGTTGCTGGAAGTTGTTTTGTAGCTTCAGGGTTTCTTCTGAAGCCCCTGTATTTCTCGTGGGTGACTCTCCAAATATTTGAAAAGAAGCATCTTTATTTCCACTTTGGCCCCTTCCGCACACGCAAAATAATGTGTTTTCAAACCACTTTCACAACTGTTTGCAAGTGGATGTTGCCATTCCGCACAGCTTTAAAGAGCACTGAAAGCAGTTTGAAAGTGCATTATTCTGCATGTACGGAATGAGCCTCAGTTTCTGGAGACACATTTCCAAGTCATTAGCACCACAATATGGAGAGCGGCTGAGACTCTTAGGCTCATTCCTCACATGCAGAATAATGCACTTTCAAACTGCTTTCAGTGCTCCTTGAAGCTGTGCGGAATGGCAAAATCCACTTGCAAACAGTTGTGAAAGTGGTTTGAAAACTCATTATTTTGCGTGTGCGGAAGGGGCCATGCAAATTTTCAGCAGTAAGTGGCCTAACTCATATACCTACATGGCATGTGTTGGCATGAGTTTTTTCTCCCCTCCAAACTGAAATTGAAATGAATGTTAAAAGAAGGCTTTCGTGGCCAGATTCAACTGGTTTTGGTCAAGGACGTAGGTAAGGGGGGGGGGGTTAGGGGCTCAAACCCCCCCCCCATTACATGTCCAAAGCTGGGGACATGACAGTTTATACCCCACTAAAACATTCCCTTCTCACTGGACACAGTGTGTAACAGACTTCCCTCTGTGATGCACTTCTGAAGATGCCAGCCACAGATGCAGGCGAAACATTAGAAACAAGATCCACCAGACCTAGAAAACCCACCACAACCAATGTTAAAAGAGCTCCAGAAAACCAAAGCTGTAGGCTATTTCCAAGATTAAAATGTTGGAATGCTGTAGGTTGCTGGGAGATAAGTTCTAATTCAGGAAAATATCCAAGTCCCACCTGGAGATTGGCAGGAGCCATTTTATTTTAGCACTCCAAAATTATTATCTCTCCCCCAGTCCCTATTATGTACATTGCAGTTTGGAGTGTGTCAGGTGCAGAAGTTGTGCTAATGTCATGGACATCTATCAAAGAGCACCCACAATAGCACCGGTGAGGAGTTCTGCCCTCCTTTCCCCCATGCCTGCACCACTTGAAGAACGTGAAAATAAAAGCAGTGATTTATCACCAGACGATCAGAATGGACTGATGAAGTGCTTAAAGGTAGCAAGATCCAGGAGGCAAATGGAGGTCACGAACCACGTAATCAATCCCAAGTCAGGCAGCGGGAATAAAGAGTTGCCAACAAGGGTGGAACCAGAGCAAGTCTTTCCTGAGGTGCTACTCAAATTGAGACATGCACCTGCAAACAACAAACCCGTCATCTGAAGCCTTCTACACTCAAGCAGTTGGTTTCTTTGTAGAACTGCAGCATGTTGCATTTTTCTGCACAGAGTGCTCAATAGCCTTTGAGCACATCTCATCAAGTCTTCGTTTTCCATCTGATGATGGAAGCGTTGGCACTTGAAAGTTTATGCCCCAAAAGTCTTGTCGGTCTCTAATGCGCTATTGAACTAGAATCTAGCTCTTCTACTGCAGACCAATTATCGACTACCCTCCCGAAACTTCTTTCATTTCACATTTGCTTGTGTTTTGTTTGCAAATTAACTATGCAAGCCATGTTGCTTGCATTCAAGATAGATGACTATATTTGATGGACGAAAAAGAGAGCCATTCATAAGCATACACTTTCCAAACCAACTGAATTGCTTCTTTCAATGCTGAGCCCGCCCAACTGTGTCTGGGTACATCACTTCATAGACTGATAATGGAATTTATGTCCGATTTGGGCTCCCTTTCTCCAACAGCCCCCCTCCCCCTTAATGTTACTTTGTAATACTTTTGAGATCCTACCATTCCAAGCAGGGATGGAATACAGCCACCCAAAAATTGCTTCACTTTGAGGGACTCTCAGGAAGTCATGACTCTGAGTATCTCAATTTAAGGAAATCCATAAGAAGTGTCACCCAAGTGTTGTGGACGTGGAAGGAGATTTGAATCAGGACTGTGGAGGGGTTAACTCTTTATCATGAGTCATTTTTCTGACCTCAGATAACTTCTCAGATATCATACTTTTCTCACCAACTAGTGGAGAAGTGCCATCATTAGCAGAGCCTATGGGCAGGATCCAACCTGTTTTCCCTAGCTCTGCCAATGTTCATTTTTATACTTTATTTCCTGTTCTTTCTCACAAAGGGGCTCAGGATGGCACACAAATCAGTGTGGCAGAGTGGTTAAAAGCAGTGGACTCTAATTTGGAGAACAGGGTTTGATTCCCCATTCCTCCTCATGAGCAGCGGATTCTACTGGAGTACCAGGTTTGTTTTCCTACTGCTCCATGTGAAGCCTGCTGAGAAACCTTGGATTAGTCACAGGCTGTTTCCGCATGGGAAGAAAATGGTGCAGTAGGGATGGTAAAAACACTGTCCCTGGGGCACTGTTCACATAGCTGCAGTGCTCCCCCCCAAGCGGCGCAAAGATGCTGCTTTTGAACCTCACTCAGGGAGCAAGGTTTTTCAAAAGTGGCTTTTTCTCGCCGGCGCAGTATGAACTGCACCAGCATGAGGGCGCCGCTTTTGGCCCCTCCATGTCCCATTTACTTACCTCTCCTCCCTGCACAGCTCTAGATGGCTGGAGGGACATGCCCACGCTGCCCTCCGACCCCCAGAGGTCTGAGGGCAGCATGGGCATGTCCCTCCAGCCATCCAGAGCTGTGCAGGGAGGAAATGTAAGTAAACAAAATGAACCTGAGGCGGCTCTGTGCAGAGCTGCCTTTGCGGTTCGCTGCAGTCACGAGGCCTCCCACACAATACTGTGCGAGCGGTCCTGAGCCTCTACTGGCATAATTAATGCCGGTGGAGAGCCGTTTCTGCCACTCTGCAGAAACTGCCACAGTTTTTCAGAACTCTCTTAGCCCCACAAAAGTGTCTGTTTTGGGGAGGGGATGAAAAAAAGTTTGTAAGCTGCTTTGAGACATCTTACAAGAGAAAGAAGCAGGTTATAAAAATCAGCTCTTCTTCTTCTTCTTCTTCTTCTTCTTCTTCTTCTTCTTCTTCTTCTTCTTCTTCTTCTTCTACTTCTTCTTCTTCTTCTTCTTCTTCTTCTTCTTCTAAACCATTTAAAAAAATATCCCCCCCCAGAAATAATCACACCAGAAACTAACAGCAGCAAAAAGAAATTGCTTCAAAAAGAATAGCAGCAATAACAGTAAATATCTCAGAACACAGCAGCAATAAAATAAACATGTAAAACAAAGCAGCAATCAAATTAAAAACCGAGAGTGACTGCGACTAAAATAGTGACAACAATTTACAGCTGAGTCCAAATGTTAAAAACTGGAGCATAATGATTTAACGATGTTTTTCAGGGATTTTTTTAAAAAAGTGGAAACTCCTCCCCACCAACCCTGCAATCAACAGTTAGTTTGGGTGTAAAAATGTCTTTAGCTGGCACAGGATATGCAGTGAATTCAGAGTCAAATACCTGTAGGGCAGGTGTGCCATAATTGTCTCTAAGGTTATACACACACACACACACACACACACACACACACACACACACACACACAATATATATATATATATATATATATATATATATATATATATATATATATATATATATATATATATATATATATATATATATATATATATATATAGTGTGTGTGTATTATATATGTGTGTGTGTATATGTATATATGTGTGTGTGTATATGTATGTATATGTATATGTATATGTATGTATATGTGTATATGTGTATATGTGTATATGTATATATGTGTGTGTGTATATATGTGTGTGTGTATATATGTATATATATGTATGTATGTGTGTGTGTGTGTGTGTATATATATATAAACCTTAAATGGCATAATTAAAACAACAGCAGCAATATACCAGCAACAATGGCAACCTCAGTGTAATGATACAATCTCCAGTACAGTTATAACCGTTTGCTGATGACAGAGCACAAAAAGTTAGCCAGCGCTTCCAATACACTTGCAGAACCACAATCCAGCATCGTTACCACAATTGATAGATCAGTATTATCAATGGGGGGTTTTAACCACGGGTTTAGATATTTATTCCTGGCTAAACTGTGTAACGGGCAGTGTAATATCACGTGTTGGATTGATTCTTCGTAAGCTGAACTGCAGGGACAAAATCTTTCATTAAAAGGGACTTTCTGTATTCTCTGACATCTTCTATTTACCACTGAAAACAACTTTGAAAATCCATCCATGGATTTCCCAGTATCTGGTTTAGCCTTGACACCCTTCTTACGTTGGTGTTCCAGGTGGCACCTATGTGAGACAGTGTCAGCTTTTGAACCCGTTGACTTACAGCTGCTTCCCAAAGATCGGCAGTGTGGATGAAAAGACACCACTTTGCCCACAGTGTTTGAATTAGCCATAAATCTGTTCCTCCAACACAATATCCAAGGGGCTAATGCTGAATCTATGGGGCTATAAATCCATGCCATTCTTTCATTATTCGGAACCCCAGATGGGCACTGGAATAATGAGATTTTGGAAGACATTATATTCTTCAGTCAATCTTGCCTCTCAAGCCCTTTCTGGGTGCCTCCAAAATGTGTTAGTGCTGGATGCAAATAGAATGTTATGAGCAATTTCTTTTCTCTCTCTCCCTTTTAGGAGAAGTTCCATTGTTATTGATAGCAGAAATGTTTGGCACCCAGATTCTCTTGTTGACATAAGGTCTCATTAGTGCGCGGTGTCTTTCTCTCAAAGAAAGTCCCTCCAGTCTTTTTTGTTTTGTTTTGTTTTATTAGCTTTGTTTTTGCAGTCTGAAGAAGGGTGGGATATTTTTTTTTTTTAAAAAAATGTTATTTCTGTAACAAGAAGACAAAGTATGAGCTTTATCCGACGGGTTAATAAATGCGTCTTGGAATATCGAAAGGCAGGGATGTTTGGTGTATAAACGGCTCTTTTGAACCTGGCTGGTTTAAGGAAGCGAAACAGAGCAAACTTTCCTTTTTTTGGGGGGGGGGGGGAATGTGCTTGTCTGAGATTTCTTGCCATATCTGGCTGAGAATACAGGTGGCCAGGCACACCGAGTTCCTGCCAATTTCTAGAATTACACTTTTATCCACTAAACAAGCATCCTGATCCGGGTTAGCTAAGAGGGCACTCAATGGGAGCCTCCGAGGGTGCATATTAAATATCACTTATTCCAAAGACTGGGTTTTGCAGCTTGCTAATGCTTGATCTCAGGCCGCTTCACCCTTTTTCCTGTGCTCCCCAGCTTTGGGGGTAATGGTCCTTCCCAGGAGATCGTACTTAGAAAGAATCTTCTTGTCAAAGAGGTCAACACACATGCTTCGCTTTTTCCCCCTTTCGCAAAAGCACATGTTCAGCACATTTTGCTTTTGTGAAATGGAATATGGTTTAAGTTCGCCTCAATCAGGAAAAAAGGTTTTGCTGAAAGAACTTTGTGTCAAAGTGCAAAAGGTTTTATACACAATGAATAGATTCTCCCTCCCGCTTGGAGGGGAAACCGTTTTTTCCTACAATAGTGGTGGCCTGTTACACAGACCCAACACTTTCCGCGCCAGCGTCTGCAATCTCCGTCCTTTTATTTATTTTGGATGAGAATGATTGATTGTAAGAGTCACATCAAGAAAGCCAAACCTGGCCTCTAATGAGAAACTTAATATGTATTCCCAGTAATATGTATTCCCAGTAAATCTGCCGAAGGGACGGTATTCAAAGGCTGCTGTTCCAAATGCTAACGGTAAACAGAAGGGATGGGGTTTCTTACCATTTTCACAAGCGTCGTTGCGAACGTTCAATAAAAACTGGATAAGTACTCGCAGGTTGAGGACAAACGTCATGTTTTTAGAGGGGAGAAGTAGTTTTGAAAGTAGGTTCAATGGATTCAGAGCAAACAGATCAGTTCTTGCCCCCAAGGCAAAATCTGGAGAAAAAAAACCAGGGGGAAGTTGGTCGTGAAGGTTACTGGTTGGCTAGTGCCCGTGTATGAGGTCTACCTTTCTAGGGGTATCAGTGGCATAGTGGCTAAGAGCAGTGGCTAAGAGCAGGTGCACTCTGATCTGGAGGAACCGGGTTTGATTTCCAGCTCTGCCGCTTGTGTTGTGGAGGCTCATCTGGGGAATTCAGATTAGCCTGTGCACTCCCACATACGCCAGCTGGGTGACCTTGGGCTAGTCACAGCTGTTCAGGGCTCCCTCCCTCAGCCCCACCTACCTCACAAGGTGTTTGCTGTGAGGGGGGAAGGGCAAGGAGATTGTAAGCCCCTTTGAGTCTCCTACAGGAGAGAAAGGGGGGATATAAAGCCAAACTCCTCCTCCTCCTCCTCCTCCTCCTCTTCCTCCTCCTCCTCCTCTTCTTCTTCTTCTTCTTCTTCTTCTTCTTCTTCTTCTTCTTCTTCTTCTTCTTCTTCTTCTTCTTCTTCTTCTTCTTCTTCTTCTTCTTCTTCTTCTTCTTCTTCTTCTTCTGAGCCCCAGTCCCTTTCTCATCACCAGCTTCCCATGCATGCAAAGCAAACGAGTCACAGCTCCTTGTCACAGATGTCCTTTTTTGGGGGGGGGATACTAATGAGTCCAGAATCTAGGAAGCCATCAAGCTATCCAATTACCTTGATGCCTTTAGTCTACTAGAAAAAGTAGAGACTCCCGTAATAGGATTATGCTCCTACAGAATAAAAGGATCAGAAGTGTTGCATCCTCTTTTTAAATTTTTATAAATAAAAGCTTATATATATCTACTGTATATACTCGTGTATAAGTTGACCCATATATAAGTTGAGGTACCTAATTTTACCACAAAAAACTGGGAAAACTTATTGACTAGCGTATAAGTCGAGGGTGGGAAATGCAGCAGCTGCTGGTAAATTTCAAAAATAAAAATAGATACCAATAAAATTACATCAACTGAGGCATCAGTAGGTTAAATGTTTTTGAATATTTATTTCAAAGAAAAACAGTAAACTGGCTCTGTAAATGGAAAAGAGGGTCAACAAGAACAATATGGTATCAACAATAACTTTAAAAGTACAAAAACCTTAGCTCAATCAGCAACCAAGCTAAAAAACAAGAGTTAAAATCCTTCAAAACTGGATTCCTCCTCCTCATCATCTGTATGTCCAAATGTAACTCAACTTAGATTTTAAGAGGGATATTATCAGAAATGGAAAATCTACTATTAGCTTCCATTGTAAACAATGGGGGACGGGGCACCCTTTTGGGGATCAATAACTTTGGATTCCCTGACCCAAACTTCACCAAACCTGGCTGGTATCATAAAGAGACTCTGCTGATGATACCAGCCAGGTTTGGTAAAGTTTGGTTCAGAGGGTCCAAAGGTATGGACCCTCAAAAGGGTAGCCCCATCTACTAATAGCTCCCATTGAAAACAATGGGGAATGGGGGCACCTCCTTTGGGGGTCCATAACTTTGGACCCCCTGAACCAAACCTTACCAAACTTGGCTGGTATCATCAGGAGTGTTTTCTGAGGGTACCCTGAAAATTTGGTGTCGCTAGCATGAAAACTGCGCCCCCTGCTGGCCGGCAAAGTAAAAACACACGCAAAATTTTAATGACCCGCATATAAGTCGAGGGGAGCTTTTTCAGCATTAAAATGTGCTGGAAAATTCGACTTATACATGAGTATATACGGTATTTCTAAATCTATATTTCTGTTTCTAAATCTATATTTATAATGGCAGGTTTTAAGGAACAAGTTGAACAAACTGCAGCAGCAGACTCTTGGGCATAATTGCAGAGTCTGTCCCTCCAACTGATTCTACCTCTTCTTTTAAGCCAGAAGTTCATGAAAACTTTCCTGAAGCAGAGCAGAGCATCATGCTAGGCCTGTTGGGACTCCATTTCAGCAGACAAGACAAGTTCCTTCAGATAGGGACAGTGTGACTCCTGAAGATGCCGCTGTGTATTTTCAGAAATGCTGAGCAAAGTGGTCACATGCAATGGAACATTTTAACTCTGCAGACAATCCAGAGTAGTCATACTATGGCCAACCATGACACATTCCTGTATACAGAATGTGTCTAAATTGGTTCAGACTGACTTTCCCACACTGGTAACTTTAATTGGATAAAAGTGGTAGATCTATCCTACTGCAGATTTTGGGAACAGAGTCAGGCAAACTGTAAAATCCGCGGAGAAATCTGAATGAGAGTCGTTTGAGTGATATCCCTGTGAACTGGCTCAAAGGTTTATGGATTCCCAGACAGACACCCATCCTATCTTTCACCTGGGTTTATGTATAAGCACTGCTAATTCCATTCACCAGACAGTTTCTATCCTTCGTGATATCCTGGTTTAGCACTTCTTAGACCCAAATGGAAATTGAAACCACTTATCTGTAAGAGAGAAAATTGCAAATAATACGGAAAAAATAAAATTCTATTAAACAATGGTCCGTTCTATCCAGACAATTGTCTTCAGAGACTTGAGATCAATAGCAAAGACAGGCTACTGAGTTTAATGACCTCATAATTCCATTAGTTGAGAGTACGTGCTTCTAATGTCTGTTCAAAAATTATAGTCATAATTGTGTTTTAAGCTGCAGAATTTTTTTTTACAAAGTCATTCATTTAGGGATCCAAACGAGGCTGCAATAATGCAAGAAGAATTGTTGAAGAGGTATGCCAAATGCTTTTTCCTGATTTTTTTAGCTTAGATTAAATTAAATCGGTCAACTCTAGCAGGGATGCCAAGCGGATCTGTGGGGTTTTATTCCTAAAGTGAAAAAAACCCTCTGTAGTTGTGAAGAAGGGTCTCTATTTAAGTAACGGGATCCCAGACATCCATAGCAGATCTAGGGACTAAGAACAACATACACAAAAAAACAGCACTTTTCATTTGAGCCTACTGTAATTTTGGGGAAAGGATGCACAGTAACTTGGCTCACGAGCAACAAAACAGCAGTACCTGTGAAACAGACCATTATTTTGCGTGCAGAATGGGATCCACCTTGTTGTATTATTTGCTTCATTCGTATACTGCCTTTAGCCTGGGATTTATATGGAGAGTTCTGCAAAACTGAGCACCAGAGAGTGAGCAGCCCAGAGCAAATTTCTTAAATCTTTCATCAGCTGAATCTGCTCTTCTGTAACCTTATGGAAATATACCATTTTGATTACATAATGATGTCCCATGGAGGAACCTGTTTGAGCAAAAAGGCAGGATAAAAATAAAATTAAATAAATATAAATAAATAAATAAATTTAATTTTCCTTCAGTGTCTTCCTTTTTGGTATGATAAAAGTGTTTGTGTAAATACATGTTTGAGTAAACAAATGATTCCATCATCCTTGCTGTGCTTACTTGGCTTTGCTATCAATCATTTTTGGCTGGCCAACGCCTAACAACTTGGACAGTCAATGTGGTACAGTGATTAGGGTTAGCCTAGGATCAGAGGGAACCAGGTTCAAATCCCTTCTCAGCCATGAAAGCTCCCTGAGCGGCCTTGTGCCAGTCATGCACTCACAGCCTAAACTACCTCACAGGACTGTTGTGAAGTTAAAATGAAGGAACAAACTTGTTTGTTTTATTAGTTTTATATGCTGCTCTTCCCTTGACCACAGTTTAAATGCATTTAAAACTCACTTTGAAAACCTGATGACGACAATATTCACCACTTGTGCAGCGCCAAGGGAGCGGGGAGTACATGATATACTAGGCATGCACTGGTGTGGGGGCATGGCAGGGGAATGACGGGGGTGTATTGTGGTGTTCCTGTGGGGGGGTGTATTGTGGTGGGGTGTGGCGGGGATGCAGGGTGCCCCAGGCGCAGTTCCCCCTCGCTCCAGCCCTGATATTCAGTAATAAATACTCAAAACAGGAGGGGAAAAGGGTGGTGGAAAAGGGTGGTGAGGGGGTGGCCAGGCTGATGCCAAACCATAGCTGTCTTGACCATATGCTCCATTTTACAGGCCCTGAGGAACTGTATCAGAACCTGGAGGGCCTGAGTCTCACTAAATAGAGTGTTCACCAGGTTGGGACCAAGTCCAAAAATGTTCTGGTCTTGGTTGAGGCTAGGCTAAAGTGACCAGATGGTCACCTTTGTGAACCGGGATGGGGGTAGGTGGCTGTGCACGCAGGAGGCTGCCGCACTGCCTTGCGCCCCAGAAGGCAGTGCGGCAGCCTCCCAAAAAGCGGGACAATTGAAATAACCCGCGGGACGCGGGACAAATTGTTTGAAGGCGGGACTATCCCTCCAAAAGCGGGAGGTCTGGTCAGCCTGGGCTAGGCAGACATCTTTTTGGCCAGGAATGACCCTCAGATCTTCATTCATTCAGTACAGCAATCTTCAAGGGACATACCAAGAGAGATGGTCCCACATGTGTGCTGACCCCAGATCATTTAGGACTTCGAAAGTAGGGCTTTGGAGCCACTTTGGTCCCCCATCGGGAAGAAAAGTGGGGTATAAATGAAACAGAGAAATAAATATGAACTCGCCCCTTCTCTTTCATAGGGACCAGCTATGAGAAACTCTCCCATTTCACATGTTCTGATCACTTATTCATAGCATGCAAATAGTACAGCATGAACAACAAACAACCTACTGAAGTGTGAGAAGATTCCGGGATGCTTCTGACGCAGCTCACGAAGACAGCATCCCAGGAGCTGTTGCCTGTGACTAAGGGCAACATTATCACCTGGTTCATTGACATTTCATGGTAGGCAACGGCAGATTTCTAAGGAGTTAGGTACTAAACAGATGCCGTCTATCACTGTACCTTTAGGCACAGCTGCCAAGGAAACAGACAGATTCGCCATTTCCCTAAAAGATTATTCCGAAAAGCATCTCTTGTTTCCAGAAGGATAGCTGAGAAAAAGAAACATCTGTATAAATTTGGATATCGCCACACAATAGACAGCGGTACGAGACAGTGGATAAATAACCGGAATCCGTTTGTAACGACTCGCTGTTTATATTTTAAAGATGCTCTATAAATAAATAAGGGGAAAAAATTGAAAATAAGACGGGAGCCAACATACCAGTGTAACAATGATAGCTACTGCTGTTCTCCTTGAGTGGAACACGATAGCGCTTTCTGCTACACGGTCGGAGAGGTTTAAATGACACCGGCATGACAGTTAAGTTTCCATTTTGAATTGCTGAGTTCCAAAATCCTCATCTGCAGTTCTTCAGAGGTTTCCAAGTTTGGGTTCCCAAGTGAAACCAGAGTGTTAGGAATCTTCCATCCTTCTCGCTTTTTATTTCTGAATTTTGTACCAGTGCAGCATACGGCTGGTTTGCAGCCCTCCTTTCTGTCCATACCACTCTGAAATGTTTGTGCATTAACCAACACTGTTGGGAGAAAAAGAGAATCTGCATTTGATTGTATGAATGGCTGCATCCCAATGCTTTTTGTCTCGTTTTCATATGAATGGTTGTATCCTGGTGTTCTTTGTTTTCTTTGTCGCTCCAGTCAGCAGAAGTACGTGATTGCATTAGTTAAAACTCTGTGCAAAAATGAATCTAGACGCGTTCATGAATACAATCCTGTTTGGGCACGGCTAGTGGGGAGGGGAAGGAGATATAAACAAACGGAAGGGACATAAACCTGTGGCAAGTTGCACGTGGAAGGGATTTTAGAAAGTCTCTTAGTTAAACCAAAATGTTGAAAAAGTACTGAACGCTGCAAAGAATAAAATTCCAGAAAAGGAATCTGCTTATTCCTGTGTGACATATATACATTTGGTGCTTTATTTATGATTGTCAACTATACCTGTTCCCTGATCTTGACGGTCCAGGCTAGCCCTTTATTACTGCTGAATAAGGTCAGCTCTGGTTAATGCTTGGATGGGAAACCTCCAAGGAAGTCCAGGGTCACTATGCAGAGGTAGGCAATGGCAAACCATCTCTGTTCATCTCTCACCTTGAAAACCTTTTGACATGGCCATAAGTCAGCTGTGACTTGACTGCGTTTTTCACCACCCAACTTCACCTGCAATGGCTGTCTCTGTGGGCTTCATCTACAGGCTGAGGCATTCGAGAAGCCACTGCCCATACTCAGTGCTTTGTGGGGAACGCTGTAGACATACATTTGTTTGTTTGTTTATTTGTTTGTCCTCTAGGCTGCCCTTTCCCAAAAGTGCTCAGGGAGGCTTATGACAAGGGAGACAGAACACCATCATTACAATAAAAACCCATAAAAGCTGACATAAATCCCCACTAATCCCCAAAACCTTTGTGACTGAAAATCAAGAATATCACACATAGCCAATATTCTCTCACCGTAATGTCTTCAAGCCTACTGGGAAGGGAAAGAGGAGAAATTGGGGTGGGGAGACCTGGGGGAGGGCCTGGTGTAATAGTTCTGTCTTACAGGTGCTGTGAATTTGCCCTGAATTCTATAGGGGTTTCACTCCTCAGAGCGCTCTGACACACCTGGTCAAGATCATGGACTCACACCTCTATTACCCTTGTATTTGATTCTTGCTGTGTTCATTGTGATACTGTGTGCATTTTTGCAGTTGGAAGTTTCCAACAACTTATTTATCAAGAGATACTCTATTTGTTCATGTGGTTATTGATACCCTGGTTTTCTTTTCCCTGGTTTTCTATACCCTGGTTTTGCAAAAGAGCCCCCAAACCAGGTTGCAGCATCATCCTCCCCTCTTCCAGTTTATCGTTACAACAGCTATCCTGTGAACGAACGATTTTATTTGCGGTCATAGACCAAAATCATAACAATATCCAATACTTTAAAAATTACTGTAGACTAAAACATCAGATTAACTTAAGTAATGACATCGACAAGCCAAAATCCTAAAACAATTAGAATATTAAATAAATTATTACATAAGCTTATACCCTTCCTTATACCTTTTACAAATTGTCCAGGCTCATTCTGCACATGCAGAATAATGCACTTTGAAACTGCTTTCAGTGCTCTTTGAAGCTGTGCGGAATGGCAAAATCCACTTGCAAACAGTTGTGAAAGTGGTTTGAAAACGCATTATTTTGCGTGTGCGGAAGGGGCCATGGTAAGATGTATGAACTTTAATCACTCCCAATTCATCTTTTTTTTTTTAAAAAAAAATCTATTTTACTTATGCTTGAGTCTTTTCGTACACAGGCCAATTCGATAAAATTTGTTTATTGAAGAAAACATCCTTGCAATTTTTTTTCCAAGTCAGCATTTTGAAACGAACAAAAAGATTCTAGAGAATTGTTGACCATTATCCAGGAGCTTCGAGGAACAGGGAAGGAACGGTCATCTTAACCGGGAGTCCCGTTTCCTGGGAATGAAAAGTAAAATACTGAAGCTAAGATGACATTGACAAATTGCTACTATTTATTTAAATGCTGTAATGCAATCTACCAGTAATTCTGCAGTCTGTGTGTTTGAAGCAGTTGACCCATCTAGCTAATATAAACAAATTAGCCTCCTGGGAATTAAGCTACATCCTATCTGCAATTAAAAGTAATAACCTACTGTTATTTAATACTAGCAAAATGCCCATCATTGTGATGGGTGGTGTGTGTGTGAATATGGCTTATGCATAACGCATATCTCTGGGGATGCAGCAGGATTCCTATTGGTGAGAAAAGGGTCTCTCATAAGAATGTATGGATCTCCCCACTCTCCAATTCTACATCTTCAGTGTTTTGAGACTGTTCCATGCTGCACCCCGATTCTCTTTCATCTCACTTTAATGAAACCAATTTCTAAAACTGATTCTAGAATTAGAACACACCATTTGGAAATGTTTATGTGCTCGTATGAACAACTGCATCAATATTCCCTTGGAATGGTCTTGAGGAGCACATGGACTTCTGCATGTTGGAAAAATACCACACCAAAAGAATCTTGATATAGTCCCATCTTGATTCTTTCTTGGGAATGTTCAATCAACCAATCAATCAATCTTTATTAATAATCCTGACAATGTTTTTAAAGTGTGTATGGAGAATGTACCAGGGGGCATTCACTGAAAATGCTGGGGGGAAGAATTAGGACTAATAAAAGGAAACACTTCTTCACGCAACATGTGATTGGTGTTTGGAATATGCTGCCGCAGAAGGTGGTGATGGCCACTAACCTGGATAGCTTTAAAAAGGGCTTGGACAGATTTATGGAGGAGAAGTTGCTCTATGGCTACCAATCTTGATCCTCCTTGATCTCAGATTGCAAATGCCTTAGCAGACCAGGTGCTCAGGAGCAGCAGCAGCAGAAGGCCATTGCTTTCACATCCTGCACGTGAGCTCCCAAAGGCACCTGGAGGGCCACTGCAAGTAGCAGAGTGCTGGACTAGATGGACTCTGGTCTGATCCAGCAGGCTAGTTCTTATGTTCTTATGTTCTTAATGTCTGAGAGCCAGTGGGGTGTAGTGGTTAATGTGTCAGAATAGGATCTGGGAAACCCCGGTCTGAATCCCCACTCTGCTATGGAAACTTACTGGGTAACCTTGGGCCAGTCATACTCTCAGTCTCAACCTTGCCAAATATTTTGATGGGAGACCTCCAAGGAATACCTGGGTCACGACATTGAGGTAGGCAACAGTAAGCCATCTTTGATTGTCTCTTACCTTGAAAAGTTGTGATTTGACAGCAAAACACATGGTGATTGTACAGTATGAAAATGGCAATAGTATTTTTTCCAAACTAGTAAAGTCCCAACCTCTTTAACCATTCCTAGAGCAGCAGTGGCATAGGAGGTTAAGAGCTCGTGTATATGATCTGGAGGAACCGGGTTTGATTCCCCGGTCTGCCGCCTGAGCTGTGGAGGCTTCTCTGGGGAATTCAGATTAGCCTGTGCACTCCCACACACGCCAGCTGGGTGACCTTGGGCTACTCACAGCTTCTCGGAGCTCTCTCAGCCCCACCTACCTCACAGAGTGTTTGTTGTGAGGGGGGAAGGGCAAGGAGATTGTCAGCCCCTTTGAGTCTCCTGCAGGAGAGAAAGGGGGGATATAAATCCAAACTCCTCCTCCTCCTCCTCCTCTTCTTCTTCTTCTTCTTCTTCTTCTTCTTCTTCTTCTTCTTCTTCTTCTTCTTCTTCTTCTTCTTCTTCTTCTTCTTCTTCTTCTTCTTCTTCTTCTTCTTCATACAAAAGGTGCTCTGGGTAATATGGGACTTTTGCAAGGAGGTTGGCTTGCATGTTTTCACACCAGAACTATTGATGTGTATTCCGGTCCTCTCCTGCACTGTTCTGTCTTTCACTGACAGATCTGCCTGGCTGATATACACAATGGCAAGCAGGCTCCCATGCCACATTGAAGCCATAGCCCTAATTCTTCATACTGCCTTAGTAAGGCTGCTGCGTAGCTTTTCTGTAAAAGTTTGGGAAGGTGCTTTAGGGGTTTTAAATTGAAATAGAATAGGAAGATTTTAGATTTATACCCCTCCTTTCTCTCCTGTAAAGAGTATCAAAGTGGCTCTCAAACTGTTTTCCCTTCCCCTTCCCATAACCTTGTGAGGTAGGTATGACTGAGAGAGTTCTGAGAGAACTGTGACTGGCACAAGGTCACCCTGCTGGCTTCATGGTCCCTTCCGTACATGCAGAATAATGCACTTTCAATCCACTTTCAATGCACTTTGCAGCTGTGCGTAATAACAAAATCCACTTGCAAACAATTGTGGTAGTGGATTGAAAGTGCATTATTCTGCATGTACGGAAGGGACTGATGTGTAGGAATGGGGAAATAAATCCAGTTCACCAGATACGAGTCCACCGCTCTTGTGGAGGAGTGAGAAATCAAACCCAGTTCTCCAGATTCAAGTACTCAACTCCTAACCACTACACCATGCTGTGGGAAGGAGGTTTGTAGGGTAGCCAGGTACTTGCCTGGAATCCCTGGGAAACTTTGGGAGTGAGGCATAGGAAAAAAAGATGTCACTGATACATTGAAATCACATGACTAAAATCCAGAAGTGGCACCGCCATTGCTCAGGGTTGAAACCATAGAGATTGGCAAAATTCTAGCACATTGGTGACATCACTTTTGGGTTTTATCCAGCGGTGACATCAACTGGTTGACAGTTATCCCCCTCCATTATATTCTGTAACTCATTTGAGCACCAGTTGGGCAGTGTTTTGGCAGAGGCTTACCTGCTGAAAGCAAGAAAATGGCACTCACAGAGGCCCCTTCCGCAGGGGCAGAATACGGCGGCCTGGGGACGGCAAAAACGCCATCCCCAGGGAGCTGTTCACACAGGGGGCGCAGCTGCTTTGCAGCCACACTGCCCGAGCAGCACAAAGCCGCCGTTTTCCAACCTCGCTTGCCCAGCGAGGTTTTTGGAAAACGCCGGCTTGGAGCCGCTGCCGTGCGAACGGCAGCGGCTCCATGGCGCCTTCCCTCCCCCCATGTCCAGGCAACCTACCTGTCCTGCGACCCTCCGGCGCGTTGCCGAGGCCTGGGGACACGCCCCCTCTGCCCTGCGACTCCGGAGCGGTCGCGCAGGGCAGGGGGGCGTGTCCCCTGGCCTCGGCGATGTGCCGGAGGGCCGCAGGACAGGTAGGTCGGCCTGACGACGGCGCAGCTCTGTGCCGTCGTCCCGGGAGGTTCTGGGACCGTTCATGCGAACGGTCCCAGAGGGGTCGGGTCGGTGTCATCTACGCCGACCCGACCCCTTCCGCCACCGTGCGGAAACGGCCAAAGTTTCCTTTTTTTGAAGTGAGAAGCCATCTCAGGAGACTGTAATTTGGACCGATTAACTCTTTCCCTGCCAGCCATTTGTCCACTGAAAATTGTCTCATCCTCCCAGCTTTTATTATTTCTTGCATGTGTGTTAAGTGCTGCCAAGCCACTTCTGACTCAGCCTCCAAAACATCCCATAATTAAGAGCCTTGCTCAGGTCTTGCAAACTGAGGGCCGCGGCTGCCTTTGTAGAATCAGTCCATCTCATGTTGGGTCTTCCTCTTTTTCTGCTGCCTTCAACTTTTCCAACCATTATCGCCTTTGCAGAGACTCTTGTCTTCTCATGATGTGACCAAAGTATGATAGCCTCATTTTAGCTTCAAGAGACAATTCAGGCTTGATCCAGAAACCACTTAACGTGTCTTTTCAGCAGTTCACAGTATCTGTAATACTCCTCCAACATCCCAAAGAAACCTAATTTCAAAGAAATCTACTTTCTTCCTGTCAGCTTTCTTCATTGTCACACTTTCACACAGGGAATAATAGGAATATTATGGTTTGAATTAAATTTGACCTTGGTTCCCTGCGACACATTCTTAAACATAAGAATCTTTTCTAATTTCTTCATGGTTTTCCCTTCCCAGTTTCAGACTCCTTCTGATTTCTTGTTTGCAGGATCCCCTTTGGTTGACAGTGGAGCTTAGGAATGGAAAGTCTTGGGCAATTTCAGTTTCCTCATTGTCAGCCTTACATTTGAGCAATTCTCCATTACTTTTTTTCATCTGGATATTCAGCTTGTAGTCTTGCTTTGGCACTTCCTGCTTTAACTTGCATAACTAGTTTCAAGTCTCTGCTCTTTTTTTCTGCCAGTAATTGGTATCATTGGCATATCTCAAATGTCCTTCTCCCCAATTTTCGTTCCACCTTCGTATAAATCTAATCCAACTTTCCTTATGATATCTTCTGCATATAGACTGAAGAGATAGCAGATGAGATACATCTAAACATCTCTGCCAACTGGAAACCATTTTGTTTCTCTATATTCTTTCCTCAGCTCTTGCTCACATTATACTTGACTGTCCGAGATATGTGGGTATTAGGAATTTCTCTCCTGGGCAGGTCTTAGACAAATCTGAAAGAGACTCTGACAACTCTGTTGTGGAGCTTTTGTTAAATAACACAGAGGCCATGCTCTTGGAAAAAGTAGGAAAATTTCTTTTACAAGTGACAGAATTTTCTAAGTAACGTCCAATGCTAGATACAGTTTATCTGTCTGTGTTTTGAATGTACTTTTGACTTGTACTTTAGAAATGTCTGTAATGCTCTGGAGCCTATTTTAATATGCCTAATAAAGGTTGTTGTATTGTATTCTTTCCTCAGGTAGCCTTTTGGCCAGAGTACAGGTTGCCCATCAAAATAATCAGATGCTGTGGCATACCTATTTTCTTTAAAACCAGCCATAGTTTTTCATGATCCACACAGTCAAAAGCTTTGCTGTAATCTGTGAAACACAAGATTGCATGCTTCAGTGACCAACAAGAATTTGCAATGTGATCTCTAGTACCTTTCCTTTCCTGAATCCATCTTAAATATCAGGTGTTTCTTGTTCCACATATGGTAACAGTCTTGGTCGTAAGATTTTGAGCATTACTTCACTTGTGGAAGAAATTAATGTGTTGGTCCAATAGCAGTGGCAGTCTTTAATGCCTCCTTTGGAGGAACTGGAATGTAAATTGACCGTTTCCAGTTTGTGAGTCATTGTTTTGTTTTCCATATTGGTTGGCATATTCTTGTTAATATTTTGGTGGGTTGGGTTTCTGTGTGCTTGGAACAGCCTTATTGATATCCCATCTGCTCCTGGTGATTTGTTTCTTCCGGTTGCTCTGAGTGCAGCTTTCACTTCATTTTCTAAAACATGGGTTCTTCTTCAAAAGATTATTCTTTGAAGGAACCTGTCATCCTTTCATCTCTTCTGTATAGTCCTTAGTGTATTGTTCGTACCTTTTTTATTTTGTCCTGTTCAGTTAATGCATTTCCATGTATTTGTGGCATGCCTTATCTTGCCTTAAATTTCCCTTTGATTTCTTGGGACTTGTGGAACAGAACATTTGTTCTTCCTTTTTTGTGTGCTCTCTTCTATTTCTTTACACTAATTAGTATAATAGTTTTCTTTGTCTTTACATGCAAGTTGTTGGAATGCTGCATTTAGACTTTCAGTTCTGTTTCTATTGCCTTTTGCTTCTCATCTATCTTCAGCAATATTAGAGTTTCCTTGGTCATCTAGTGAGGCTTTTCAGTTCTTTTGGCTACAGGAATAGTCTTTGCATATTTTTCCTTGATAATAGTTCTATTTTCAGTCTATCGTTCTTCAGTTTCACATTCACTTGAACCTAGTAATTCAAATCTGTTCTTTACATGGTCTTTAAATTCCTCAGGGATGTTGCTTAGATTGTAGTTTGGCACTATTAAGGCTTTGGCATTTTTCTTCAGCTTTTGTTCTAATTGTTGATACTAACAATTCATTGTCAGCTCCTGGTCTTGTTTTAGCAAAGAGAAAAGAGCTTCTCTGTCTTCTGCTTCCAATTATGTAATCTATTTGATTTCTAAACTAGCCATCTGGAGATGTCCAAATATACAGTTGTCTGTTTGGTTGCCTAAAATGTGTTCACAATGAACAAATTTCTGTCTTCATGAACTCTGTGAGTAGCTCTCCTGCTTAATTTCATTTTTTTCCTCAGCTGCAGGATTTTGAAGACTTATTTACACAAAGGCAAATATTTCATACCCTCTACGTGATTACAGAGCATGACAAATTCTTCCCTACACCCACAATGTGATGAGTCATACATGCTTTTCTTACTCAGGTATGCTTTCTGTGTAGGAAATCTTTGCCATGTGAACCACACCAGAGTTGATCTGTATACCTTTAACTGCTAAATACCGCAACATCTGCATCCCCCGCACACAAACCCACATTAACATGAATGATAACATGGGAGGTGTTTTTAAATGAACTTTTAATTAAAACTTAGTGGGTTGATAATGTTAATTAAATATCAATTGTTTGCTCAGGACTACTTACTGAGTTTAATAAGTATATAAGAGATATTAATCTAATTGTCATGCAATTACCTCTTTTGGGATGGGGAAAAGAGGCAGTGTGGAATGGAGTAGTCTTTTCAAAAGATTTGTGGCAGCAGTCAGCCACTTCTACACTTCCCGTCTTCACCTTTGTCAGTTAATGACCCCATTAGATATGGCAAGGGGAATCAGCAAGGAAGGAGGTGTTCAAGGGCAAGTAGGGAGGAATTAAATATTATACTAAATACTTCTGAACATGATACTTTTTAAGGTGCATTGCCCACCTTTCCTCCAAGGGGCTCATTTCCTCTTTACCACCTGAGGCAACAATCTAGTTCTCTAGGCACTACACCACAGTGGTTTTCAGCAACAGATAGATGCTAGATGATAGACAGACTGATAAATGGATGGATGGTTTAGTGTTGCCAGTCAGTGACTGGGAAGGGGTCAAGGGCAGAAGAAAACGATACTGTGTAACCCCCATGCTCAGAATGGGTTGACCCAGAAAGGGGTGGAGACTCAAAGCAGCAGAAGGCTGCAGAGCTCTTTGGAGGAGACAAGGCTACCAGACTCGGACCTTGATTTCTATAAGCCCTTAACACTGTGGTAGCGAACCTTTGGCACTCCAGATGTTATGGACTACAATTCCCATCAGCCCCTGCCAGCATGGTCAATTGGCCATGCTGGCAGGGGCTGATGGGAATTGTAGTCCATAACATCTGGAGTGCCAAAGGTTCGCCACCACTGCCTTAACACCTTGTTAAGGTAACTGCAATGTTGTTGGGAACTACTGGGAAGGTAGTTGTTTATTTTTTGCTATGTTGTAAATGTTGGAGTTTATTGTTTCAGGGTTTCTTTTTATGTTTGTAATGGGTGAGAGTTCTCCTGGAAACCTTCATCATGTTGAATCCAGTTCACCAAGCCCTTGGAGTCTTCAGGAGCCAACCCACTTGCAAAGAAGAATTGGACTTAGCAATATCAGAAGACTGTAACTAGAAGGACTTGAAATGAAACCTGAACAGGACCTTGAAGTGTGATGTTAAATGTTGATGTTTGATGTTATATGTTAAGAAAGTAAACCATTTTGTTTTTAAAAAAATTGTTGTTACAAACTCATTCCACGTTCTGCCCCACAGAACCCACAAGCTGAGGTTACAACTGCACTAGCAGTGTTATGTCACTTCTTGTGAATTTTGAAAGTGATGTCATATTGCCAGCTTGCTGTAGATGCATTCCTCCAAAATTTGGGCAAAACTCTATGGTAAAACCATAGTTCTCCCTAAATCCTAGAGCACTTTATTGATTTCACATTGGTAATGTGATATCACTTATGGGTATCCTCTAGAAGTGATGTCATATCAGTGGTGTGGTGCCATTTTCCAAAAAAAATTCTGCTGGTCTTCAGCAGGTCAGTGGGAGGTCCCCCTAAGGTACACAGACAAAGGTAGATAGATATAGAATTTTCCCTAGAGTTTCCCAACATGAGAGGTTGGTTCACCTTAAGTCTGCAAACATATAGTTTAGCGTTCCTGACACATAATTAGTAGGGGCTTTTCAACTAAACAGTGAGAGCAGCAGTGATGTAGTGGTTAAGAGCAGGTGCAATCTAATCTGGAGGAACCGGGTTTGATTCCCCGATCTGCTGCTTGAGCTGAGGAGGCTTATCTGGGGAATTCAGATAAGCCTGTGCACTCCCACACACGCCAGCTGGGTGACCTTGGGCTAGTCACAGGTTTTCAGAGCTCTCTCAGCCCCACCCACCTCACAGGGTGTTTGTTGTGAGGGGGGAAGGGCAAGGAGATTGTAAGCCCCTTTGAGTCTCCTGCAGGAGAGAAAGGGGGGATATAAATCCAAACTCCTCCTCCTACTCCTCCTCCTCCTCCTCCTCTTCTTCTTCTTCTTCTTCTTCTTCTTCTTCTTCTTCTTCTTCTTCTTCTTCTTCTTCTTCTTCTTCTTCTTCTTCTTCTTCAGCAATTTGTTTCCACTGCCTAGTTTCTTTCCTACAGCCCCAAAAGATGAAGGAGTACTTTCTAGCACTCATTTCCTGTAGAAGCTTTCATGAACTGGAAATGAATCACATCCATTTCCCCTCTTAGTCATATCAGAGAATTTTGCAAAATTACATTTCTGCCCCACCTTTGCACATATTTCTGATCATAGAGGTAGTGAAAATAAATCTACTTACCAGAAAGCAGTCACACATGTAGCAAGAGTTTATCCTGTAACTTGGTAATTTTGCAGCATTCCCCCCACCAAAAAACAAAACAAAACTGGGTGCAACTGTTGCCATATCTCACATTCTGGCTCTGGGGAATGTCTCTCTCTCAAACATCCTCCAAGAAAAAGGGAGTGGAATTCAAAACCAGCCTGGGTGGACCAAGTCGACCTCATTATTCTTTAATAGTTATAAAGTATTTAATTTGTTTTTAGTTCTTAGTATTTAACTAGAAAAATAGTCAAGATATTTTTCAAAATTAATCTCTGTTTATTTTTATTATAATCATAATTTTATAGAGAGACGTATCCCTTTAAATAGATTGTCAGAATTATTGGCTCTGTGTATATTTCTAGTTCTTTTTTGTGTGTGTGTCTGAAGTACACTGTATTACATTAAGTCATGGCAGATTGATAGAGGTAACATCATATCATCTGTGGAGGCTGACCTACTTCTGGAGATAAGATTTGGGGCCTGAATTTAATAGCATGTTTAAGGATGCACTATTCGAAAATGTTGCAACCACTTACCTCTTCTAATCAAAACCCGTGACTTGGTTGTGTTTATAGCAGCTCCCCCTTTAATTTGGCAGTTTTACAGCAGTCATAATGTATATTCTGTATATTCAGTATAGTGTTGACAATCTTCAGGTGAGGCCTGAGGTTTTCTTGGGCCCCTTCCGGACACACGAGGCGACCCAGGTTCGACTCGTGTCGGCGGAATCGTACCTCAGCTTGAGTCCTCCCGTTCCTCCACACAGCAGCTGACTCGTGTCTCGGGCCGAGCTCAAAGGGCGCGGACCACCTCCCGCGCGTTCGATTGGTTGCTGAGTCCCCGTTCTATGCGATGCCCAAATCTTTTCACGCCGCCATGAGTCTCCTTCTGGCGCATGGGCTTAAATAATCGAGCTGTGATTGGCTAGATGGCAGAGTTGAGTCGACGGAGATTCCGCACTCCGCCAGCTTTGGCTCGAAAGAACCCGAAGTTCGCCCACGACATTTCGACCCCAGTCGAGCTCAGAAATTCAACGGCGAGAGGGGGGTGAGTCGAGTCAGACTCGGGTCGGACTCAAGTCGATCTAAGGTCAACTCCTACAATGCGGAAGGGGCCTTTGAATCCCAACTGGTGTGGGGAGGGTCTTCAATGGGCTGAAATGCCATAGAGTCCACTTTCCTATGAGGCCATTATCCCTAAGTGAACTGGTCTCTGTCACCTGGAGATGCCTGAAATTTCCAGACGTTACAATGTCAGAATGCTGTTCGGCACAGCTGAAAACCTTTATCCACACCTATGGTAACAAGTTGTTAGGCAGTTTAGAGTTGACAAACCACCTAGTAGATGCAGGCAATCCTGCTCCCTGGTCTTGATTTCTTTTGCTGCTTGGAGGGGCAATATAATTTTTTTTAAAAAAAATGGTTACCAGACTGAGAGCATGACATCTGAGTTGCCCCTGGAAGTAATGTTGTGCCTCTCTAGGGATGACTGGAAACGTAGAGTTTCTTGTGATTCCTAGAGAAGAGTGATGTGATATCACTCTTCTCTAGGAATCACAAGAAACTCTACGTTTCCAGTCATTCCTAGAGAGGCACAACATTTTGCCAGCAACATTTTGCCAGCAACTGCTCCCATTCTCCTGCCACCACTAGTAGCCAGGCTCTACGTTTCCAGTAATTCCTAGAGAGGCACAACATTTTGCCAGCAACATTTTGCCAGCAACTGCTCCCATGCTCCTGCCACCACTAGTAGCCAGGCTGGGCCAGACAGCCTTACTGCAGCTCACTGTTGACTGAGGATTAAGATACACTTTATGTGGTTGGATCTGTGACTGGATATCTCAGCACTTTCTCTTCCACTAACATGCAGCCATGGGGATCGGGGATGCAGTGTGGGGCAGTGCTGGGGCGGATGAATGGACCTCATACCTTTTCCCTCATACCTTCTATCCAATAGAATCTCAGTAGAAAAGAAGACAGGCATATCTATATTTTGCCCGTTTTTTTCCCCTGATAAGAGGGTTAGTAGCAGCTCAGGGAGGCAATTTCTGTCTGAGAAATGCATGATAGAAAGGTTAAATCTTCCTTGTCCTAGAGCCACAGAACTGATCGAAATCCCCTCTCTCCATCCCTTTTTAGCATTAAGAATGACAGGAAATCTGATCGTGGCTCTTCCTTCTATTAGGAAGGAACTTTGAGCCTCCAGGACTCAGTGACCCCCAGTATCAAAAGACTGTTTACCTCTGCATGAAGTGTAAAACGGCTTTAAGAAGTAGAGTAATCCCAGATGGAGTGTACCAGATTTTTTGGCCTGAAAGTGTAGTTCACTTCTCAGACATTGAAAATGTGGCCAAATGCTTCATTCCAACGAATGCAACATGTTTGTTCTTTCTCTTTTTTGTATTGATGCAGAAACGTGTTAGTGACAATATTTCCCCTTTCCCTTTGTCAAACTCAGGTATATTTTGCTGGGGCATTCTATGGAGACCCCCTTTTCATCACTCACTCAGATCAGTACCTTTCAGTTCTTATGTCACATATAGAGGCTTAGAACAGAAACAGTGACGCCGCCGCAACGCCAATAAATCACAGCGAATGCGCCTCCATAATTAATACTTTGAAATTCTGAAGAACGTCTAGGCGTTTATTAAGAGCGCTTTAGCTGGTTAGATATCAATTACCACACTTATAAATGTCTCTTAGCACTTAAAAGAATTATTTGATATTTAACTTGCCATGGGCAATCGTGTTCATTAAGTGCCTCATACATAAAAAGAAAATCTTTGGGCAATTCTGTGGGAGTTACATGTTAATGAAGTCTTCTTCTTTTTTTTCTGTAGTATTTTTGGGGATGCTTGAAACAAGTACTCTTCATACCCTCTCCCAACACCTTCTGTACATCTCTAATTATTAATTGCACCAGAATGTAAAATTCCAGCGTGAAGAGTCGATCTAAGGAAGCCGACAAGAATGCTCAAACACATGAGTGCAGGGGGTATTTTTTGTTGTTGTTGCAGATTTTATGTTCCAACAGCAGCCATTTTTTTCTCCTCATGGTGCTCAGGATTCCTCAGCCTTGGGTGAAGGGTGCACAAGTCTGCAGACTTTTGGAATTATAGCTTGGATGTTTCAGAAAGGTTTAGTGCACAGTTGCTGCTTGGGATGACAGAGTGGATTTCATTCCTTATGCTTATTCCCCATATGTGGAGATTCTGCAAAGAATACCAATGTTTTGGTAAGCTCACTGGTTTCACACGCTGTCACTGAACCTGTAGTGTTCTAATTGCAAAAAGTCTAATTGCAAAACAGATGCAAAACACTATAAGGCATGCATCGCCCAGTTATCTATTCTCAGGGATGTTCACTGGGTTGATTCCACCTAGCAAAATCATGTACATGTGGAGATTTGCCATTAGCTTTTGAAATTCTGCAGAAAGCCTTAATATATTCCCTCGACGCATCAAACGTGGGGAAACAGACACTTCAAGCAAGGATGAGTATCTGAAGAGTGACTTCTTGAAAATGAACCTACTCATACATTTATCTAGAAAGTCTTTGCTTTGTTTTCTCACAGTTTGAAGATGGTCAGGGACAGAGTCTCCCCAGTGGTGACACCCGGATAATTGGAATTCTGCTCCCGATGAGTCGATTTTACCACATCCCTTTTAGTCTTCAGAAAACGACTCAAAGCCATCCTGTTTCAACAGGCTTTTTAGTTTGTTGTTATTCTGTCAGCGGAAAGATATTCCCTGCCTGTAGAGGATTTTTGGTCCTGAATGCCGTGGCCGGAACTAGCCTGACGTGCACCACGCAATTTTCGGAAAAATAACCCAACGCGAGGGACCTCTGGAGAATGACAGAGCAAAAGAGATGCAGACAGCATCTGTCCCAAGGCCAACTTATATTCTGTTTGAAGTGTCAGTTTTCATTTTTATCTCCATTTTATTAGTGCTAAGGGAGAGCGTTCAGCAATGTGCAGAGCCCTGCTTTACTCAATAACATTTGAAACGTGGCTTTTCCCAAGTACAGATAGGAACAAACAAGGGGACAGGTACAGGCAAATGATTAAGTGGACTGAAAATCCAGACTGACACGATACTGATCACATCAAACGGAGGTCAAAGGGGAAACTATAAAACACCTGCCTAAATCCGCCATTTTTTTATAACAACATTTTTTTTAAAGCTGTCCTGCTTTTGTTTTGAGGGGGAAAGAAAGAATAAATCTACTGCTTTTGCTGATACTATGACAGTATCTTTCTTGCTGGCTTTTCGTCTCATCCTTTTGAGCTACATAGGAACGTGCCATTTTTCTGAGGGCTTTTGAATATCGTCGATTCACCCGTTACGTTGTTGGCTTTCCTGATCTATGCAACTGACTAAAGATCAGGAGTCAGCTTTAATATTAATACTTCTTTCAAATTTCATTAGCAAAAAATGTGATCCAAGGAAAAGGGGCTCCAGTCATCCCGGGTTGGGAGAATCCATGTCAGAAACCGGAATTCTCTATTTAAAACCGCATGATAGCCATGAGAATGTTTTCCGGTCAGGCTGAAGTTCTTCAAGGGTAGCTTTTTTTTCCTGCAGGAAAATAGCAGGGGAGTGATGATTCTACCTCCTTACCATTTCCCCACTCCAGGAACCATTCCCAGCAACAGCACCGGGGAAACAAGGAAGAAGAAAAAAGACATTTCAGAATGATCATAGAAGAAAATATAATGTGTAGTTTGAGACTCAAAGGTTGCTTTCTCCTTTTGAGCCGGTTGGATGGAAAGTGTGAAAACTCTCTCTTTCCCTGTCTCTCTGTTAAAAGAAAGGTTCCATGTCACATCTTCATCAGTCTCTTTGGCCCCTTCGGCACACGCAAAATAATGCGTTTTCAAACCACTTTCATAACTGTTTGCAAGTGGATTTTGCCATTCTGCACTGCTTCAAAGAGCACTGAAAGCAGTTTGAAAGTGCATTATTCTGCATGTGCGGAAGGAGCCTTTACTGGATAGCACAAACAACGCTATACCATTTCACGGGTATCAAAACAACCCCCAAACCTACAGTGCAGAACCACAATGCTATCCAATTTTATTTATGTATAATTATTTGTATCTCTCTTCTATTTATGGTGCTCTTTAGAGGGCTTCCAGAAATTGCTAAAGTGACAATGAACGACACTAGACAAAAATCAATCAATCAATCTAGATGCGTGCGATTAAATTGGATCTCCAGGCAACCGAGATTCATGCCCCCTAGAGCCGCGATGGCGAACCTGTGGCACTCCAGATGTTCATGGACTACATGCTGGCAGGGGCTGATGGGAATTGTAGTTCATGGACATCTGGAGTGCCATAGGTTCGCCACCACTGCCCTAGAGGAAAGAGCAGCTTTGGAGGGTAGAGTCCCACCAGAGCTCCTGCCGCTTCCAAAACCCTGACCTCCCCTGGCTTCACACCCAAACCTCCATAATTTCCCAAGCTAGAGTTAGCAACCCTACCAGATGATCTTGGGCCTCTCGCTGCCTCCCAGCTTTGCTCACCTTGCAGACATGGTAGGTGGCATGATGTGATGCTAGAGTACGTGACATAAAAGATCTCTGCCTGAGACCCTGGAGAGCAGCTGCCAGTCCGAGTAGGCAACACTGACCTTGATGGGCCAAGGATCTGATTCAGGATAAGGCTGCTTCATGTGTGATCCTTGAAGGAAGAATATGATCAACATGTTGTAGTAGATAACTTGAAGGCTATGTTTTTTTATTGCCTCCAGGTTGCTTTTTTGCTGTGTTTTAATAATGCATACAGGTGCTCATTCATATTGGTAAAACACAGCACAAAAAGAACCTTGATGCCATTGTAATGTATGTATGACCGTGGTCGATTCCGCACTTGCGTTATCAACCTAAGTTCGAGCTGCATTCAACCTAAGTGCTCCGCACAACCACTGGGATCGATGTGGTTTTGTATCAGCTTCGCCCCATGTAATGGTCAAATTTCCAACTCCAGTTGGGAACTACTACTTTTTCAGGGAACCATGCTCAAACTCAGCTCGATTCCAGTAAAGTGCGGAATCTCTGGTGCCAGGAGTCCCCCATTCAGCCAATCTGGCTTCGAATTGTTTTGGGCATACACACATATTATCAGCAAACGCCACCTTAGTCCCTCCATTTCTGTGGCAGTTTTTTTACCAATGATGATATTGAGGGATAGATGGAACATGGCCGTAGAACAGTAGCCAATCGGAACGGAGCGGCGAAGAGGCACAGGATGATCCCGCCCTCTGAGCTGTGATCAAGCTGGTTGCAGTGGGGAACAACAATGGCTTTAACCTAGGTCAGTACCCTTCTCAGGGAACTGGGTCGAACCTATTTTACTCATGTGCGGAATTGCCCGACATCAGCAGGAGCAAACAGGGATATTATAACTGCTCTGGCACAAGCTGAGGCAAGCACCTGCAGTGCTTGAAGTGGCACAGGGACCACTTGGCTCAAATCTAGCCCACGGGGACAATGGGACTCAGCCTAAGTCCACCCTTTGGGTGAGGAAATAACCATGGCCATAGTTGCTACAGCACAGGCCTGCGCTCATTGACCACTGCAGCACTGTTTGCACTGCAGTTTCTGCTTGCTCCAGCCATGGGAGTGGACTACTGGGAACACTGGCAAGTGACAAGGCTAGTCTAGCAGCCTGAATACTAGCCCAGCTTAGTCCAAACTTGTTGGATCTTGAGAGGTAAGCAGGGTCAGACACAGCCAGTGTTTGAATGAGAGACCACCAAGGAAGAATAGGTTGCTACAAGAGAAAAGCAATGGCAAACCACCTCCACTTGTCTTTTGCCCAGACCATCGAATGGATTGTGTCTTTGTGAGTCAGTTGCAAGTTGGTAGTCCATTCTTCACCTTCTTCCTACGGGGTCAGTGTACCCCTGCACACAAGAGCACTTGTTTGCAATGTTTTATCTCTGCACATACGCGAATGTTGTTGGAGGGGCGGAGACACAGAAGAACTATAGAAAGTGACACCTATAGTGAGGCACACATCCACAACTCTGTACAACATTCAGAAATTAAAAGCAAAAAAATGGGAAGGAATTGCATCTACTTCAGAAGTAAGACCAGATCATTCAGAGTGGAAAAATGCAGGGAGGAATTTGGGTGGAGATAATTTTGAAGCATCCACCACTAACCAACAAGCATTTTTTTTGGTCACAACACTACAGTTCTTTGAGAGAACTGGTAACAGTTAAAGTGGAATACAACCAGTATAGGTTTGTAGTGTCGTTAACACTAATAGTCAACTGATGCAGATGGACAACTTCATTTCTGTTTTACGCATGCTAATTTGGCACCTTTGTATATGTATACATTCCCTCAAGAGATCTCTCAGTGCCAGGGAAGTAAAAGAAATACAGTTGTTGGGTTTTTTTTCCCACCATGCAAGCTCTGTTACATTTTCTTTTCTTTGAAAAGTCTTCCAAGCCATTAGGATGCTGGAATGAGATCCCTTTTCCTGCACTCTGGGATTTCAGATGAAGGAAACAGGTCTTTGGGCCCAGCAGGATCTAGCTCTTGAGTACACCCTGTGTTTCCGTTCTGAAAATCAGCCAAAAAAAAATATCTCTCCCATCTCCAGATGTGTTCCCCCACTGAACCCGGTTCTTAGCTAGCACCATTCAATGTGACCACCCACATGGACTTCACTGGTCTTTACCCTTTCTATTTGTAACTCTTGACATCTAGGACAGAGGGCATGGTTACAGCACATAGGGAGAGTAATTGTAGGTTCATTGACAGGAGCTTCCAGGCTCCTCTCAAGTTGGCATCTAAGATGGGAGGAACTCCCCCCTCCTTTTCTCTGTCTAGCAGGATTCACGTCCTGCAAAATAGGTCAGAACAGGTTCTTTGGAGTTTGTGTCTCCAGCACGTCATATGTTTCACAGCTCAGGTGACCCTGGTTATTTGGTGTTTGATCGCGGTCTCCCATGTTATGTCCTCTCTTCTCACTTAGACATATGCTGGCAGTTGCTTGGATTCTGGCCTCATTAGATCTGCATCTCAATTATACCACTTTAGGCTGCAATCAGGAGCTTGCATGATTGGGGGGGGAGGTGTCCCTACATGCACAAAAAAAATCTATTTGCGCTGAAAAGAAGAAGTCAGGGAGACATGTTCTGTCCTAGCCTTCTCTGCAGCATGTTATTTTTTTTCTACATAGAGGAAATCTTTCCTTTTCCTTTGGAGTAACATTCAAGCATGTCAGACCTCATGTATAGTATGGATGGTACAGTGGAGACGGCTGCTCCTGCACTTACCCCATTTGTTGACCACCCTCACTGACAAGCAGCTGGGAGAAAATGCTAGGGCTGGAATGGTGTCCCTTTCATTGCAATGTACTTTCTGGCCATATAACAGGAAGTGAGGTCACCACATTGGGGAGCATTCTAGGATCATATGTGGTGACATCATTTCTGGTTATGGGGCTGGAAATGATGTTGGAGCAGTGGTGGGATCAAATTTTTTTAGTAACAGGTTCCCATGGTGGTGGGATTCAAACAGTGGTGTAGCGCCAATGGGGCTGGGCGGGGCACGATGGGGGAGTGGCCGGGCATTCCGGGGGCGGGGCATTAATAATTTCTCTGTTACTGTAAAAAACTCTTACTGTAAAAAAAAAGTTCCTAATTTCCATCTGGTATCTTTCTGTCCATAATTTAAACTCATCATAGCAAGTCCTATCGTCTAGTGCCAACAGAAACAACTACTTCTCCTCTAATTGACTGCCTGTCAAATACTTAATACTTTCAAATACTTAATTTTGTTTCTAGAAATCAAAAGAAGGAGACTTTCCTTAAAGAAGGAACTTTACCATATTTCTAAAACATGTTTTTAAAACAGTCCAACAGGGAGAATTATCCCGTTTTCTACCTTCGCTAACCAGCCACACAGGAAACAACAGGACTTGATGATTTTTGGACCTAATGGAATTTCTAACGGAAAAGCAGACCCAATTAGTAACCCCCTCTCGGCACACACAAATAATTAGTAACCCACTCTCGGGAACTGGTGAGAACCTGCTGGATCCCACCTCTGTGTTGGAGTCTCTCCCCCCCCACCCCCAAGTCCCACAGTCTATCACTAACCCAATGACAATTAAGCCATAGATGGATTCTTGAATGGAAGCTGAGACTGACAATTAGGTGATTATTACAGAGACTGAAAAAAAGTGACTCTACGAAACTACTAGTCATGTTCAAGGAACAACAGAACACTAAAGAGTTGAGATTCCAAAGCCACATTGAGATCTCAATGGCAAGGTCTTGCTTCGGCATATCAAATGTGAGGCAGACTCATTGGGAGGACGGGGAGGTAGGAGATCGTTGACATCCTTGTAACTCAGTGGTTCTCAACCTTCCTAATGCCGCGAACCTCTAATACAGTTCCTCATGTTGTGGTGACCCCAACCCTAACATTTGTCCATTTTACAGATGGAGAACACTGATGCAGAGAGTCTTAGGCGACCCCTGTGAAAGGGTCGTTCGACCCCCAAAGGGGTCACGACCCACAGGTTGAGAACCGCTGTTGTAACTTGAGATGCTGGAAATTGAATCCAGGACCTTTTGCATAGAAAGCAGATGCTCTGCCACAGAGATACAATGAATCTAAATGAATCTGCCTTATACTGAGTGAAAAGTTGAGGATAGTATTGTCTACTCCGACTAGTAGCAGGTCTACCGGTACTTAAGTAAAGACCTTTTAAAATCACCTACTACCTAATCCTTTTTCCTATGGATGCTTTGGATGGAGGGATGGAGATCTTCTGCCACTGAGCTCCTCCCCTGGCTTATAAGGACTACTAGGTCACCACAGCAGACATCTTCAAGAAGATCTGCACAACCGATACAATAAAACTGGGTTTTGTGCATCTCTTACCATGGCAAGATCTTCCCACGAAGACATGGCTGCTTCCGAAGAAGAGTTTGGATGTATACCTCATTTTTCTCTACCTGAAGGAGTCTCAAAGTGACTAATAAACTCCTTTCCCTTCCTCTCCACACAGCAGACAACCTGTGAAGTAGGTGGAGTTAAGAGTGTTCTGAGGAACTGTGATTAGCCCAAGGTCAGGCTGTGTGTGTATGTAACCCCCATGCTCAGAATGGGTTGACCCAGAAAGAGGTGGAGACTCAAAGCAGCAGAAGGCTGCAGAGCTCATGTAGTTTGGAGGAGACAAGGCTACCAGACTCGGACCTTGATTTGTATAAGCCCTTAACACCTTGTTAAGGGTTTTTTTTGGTGGTTGTAATGGGTGAGAGTTCTCCTGGAAACCTTCATCATGTTGAATCCTGTTCACCAAGCCCTTAGAGTCTTCAGGAGCCAACCCACTTGCAAAGAAGAAGTGGACTTGGCATTACAAGACTGTAACTAGAAGGACTTGTAATGAAACCTGAACAGGACCTTGAAGTGTGATGTTAAATGTTGATGTTTAATGTTGTATGTTAAGAAAGTAAACCATTTTGTTTTTAAAAATTGTTGTTGCAAACTCATTCCAAGTTCTGCCCCACAGAACCCACAAGCTGAGGTTACATGTAGGAATGGGGAAACAAATCCAGTTCATCAGATAAAAGTTCACCACCCGTGTGGAGGAATGGGGAATCAAACCTGGTTCTCTAGATTAGAGCCCACCACTCTTAACCACCCCGCTAAACTTGCAATGCCGTACGACCCATAATGAAAAGCCTCCATGGCTGATACGCGAACATTTGTTCCCCACCGTTTGCAATTCTTGAAATACTTCGGGCAACAAAAGAAGTTCCGTTACCAATGAGAATGGGCTCCGATTGGCTGTCCGACGTGTGCGTCATGAGTTACGAAGTGGCTGGAAGCCAGCGGTGGTCTCCAATTAATGATTGGCTGGAAGAGGTTGTTTATGATAGGTTCACCTGGCGATGAAAGTGTTGACGCGATCATCAAAGAGAGGCGTAACAACCCTCTATTGAGCGTCGACACATGCTGGCGATCGGCCGGTAAATGGATTGGCTCTTAAACTTTCTGTGAGTACGTCATCAGCAGTGTTTGGAAGTGGCAAGCCAGCTTGCCGCATACGCCTCGCTAATACTTTCCTCATTAGGCTACCGGTAACATTTTCCATTGCTTCGATACGGAAGCTTTGAACAAATTGAGCGATGAAGAGCGATGACCGACTGGATAATGGTACCGCGATGTCGATCATCACTTCTGGCGCACTTTTAGGCGGGGACGCCGCAACAAGATGGCTCCCTGTTCCCTGATTGACCCATGAGCTGCAGCGTCTGTGAAGTCGGCATGGCATAAACAACCGAGTTCCACAACCCAGCGACACCAGCGGTTTTAAAGATTGCTTTCTTTTAGCGGAGCTAATTTGCCAGCAACCAGGTGAGGGGCGAATCCTGGCAGCAGCGCGGTGGCGCCGGAGATGAGGGAAGCGTCCAGGACCCCATTGACAAAGGTGACCAGCGACTTATGGTGGCGGTGGATAGGCCTAATTAGAGCCGCTGTAGCTCACCACACCACGCTGGCTCTTGCTGGTCAGACAAGCTTCACAGTCAACAAGTGGCAACTTGATTGTGACTTGCAAGGGGGGAGATGGGAAAAGCGAGACAAATTAGGCTCACACTGTATTTGGGGTAAAGACGACACTTTAACCATTGACGGCATAACAATAAACTCATCAACGATGCAGTGCTAATCAAATAATAAAGCACCGTTCATTAGATGACTACCTCTGCCTGAGTAACGCACTATTAAGTGGCTGGGTTTAATTAGTAACGTAATTGATGAGAGCTTGCTCTAATGAATATAGGTATGCCTGTGTCAATATCATTCTTGATTATTTTGTTTTCAAATTTTAGTGTTCTCACGCCCCTGCTAAGTTAGACAGTTAACAGTTTATCAAAAAATGTGAATGTCAGCTTGCAATTTCTGAAACCCTTCTAAGGTGCCACGTCAACTGCCCTCCCAACAAACCTACACACTGGGTGTTGGGGGTTTTTCTGGGCTAGGTGGCTGCGGTGTGGTAGTGTTAGCTCCTAACATTTTGCCCACATCTACGGCTGGAATTTTCAGAGGCATATCAGGTTAGATGTGAACAGAAGCACTTCCTATTTGGCAAGGAAATACTGGCCACTTTTTATGTACCAAAAAAATGGCTTCATAACTCATGTTCTGGTTCTCCATCCCGGTTCTGGATTATGTACCATTTCTCGTCTGTTATTAGACTTCAAAATCCATTCCTTTCTTGTTTGTTGAGATCATGTTATTCAACAAGGAGCTCATTTCTAGTCTGTTATTGACCTGAAAATCCATTATTTTCTTGGGGTGCTGTGTGGTTTCCGGGCTGTATGGCCGTGTTCTAGCAGCATTCTCTCCTGACGTTTCGCCTGCATCTGTGGCTGGCATCTTCAGAGGATCTGAAGATGCCGGCGAAACGTCAGGAGAGAATGCTGCTAGAACACGGCCATACAGCCCGGAAACCACACAGCACCCCAGTGATTCCGGCCGTGAAAGCCTTCGACAATACATTATTTTCTTGTTTGTTTGGATCGCGTGTTATTCAACAAAGAGCACAGGGACATGGGTTTGGGAGACCCAAGTTCAAGTCTCCCTCCCCCTCCGCCATCTATGGCTCCATAGTGTGGCCTTGGGCAAGACAGCATCTTCTCGAAGAACTGGAAAAAGCCAGCAAGTAGTGTTGAAGGCTTCTGGGTTTTGTGGGATAGGTGGCTATGATCTCATGCCATGTGCCTTGGAGGAAAAACACATCTTACCATGACACGCCTGTGAAGATGTTTACCCCGTTTCCTCGAAAATAAGGCCTACCCCGAAAATAAGCCCTAGCATGATTTTTCAGGATTTTTGGAGGATGCTTGAAATATAAGCCCTATTCCAAAAATAAGCCCTGGTTACATATTCCCCGGAGCAGCTGATCTGGTCACGTGGGGAGGCACAAAATCATGGGGGAAAAAAATAAGACATCCCCTGAAAATAAGTCCTAACACATCTTTTGGAGCAAAAATTAATATAAGACCCTATCTTATTTTCGGGGAAACAGGGTACTTCTGTTGAAGGAGAATGGCTGGCTTGAAACCTCCTGACAATTTTTGAACTCTCCCAACATTTTTGGTTGCCTCTGTTGTTATGTCAGCCATTTTGTGATCGATCCCCCACCCTTCTGTGGCCAATCTTGTAATCTATCACCAATCCTACTGCAGTAGCAGCAGTTTTTTACTTTCACAATCCTTTCTCAAAATTCCAAAACTGCCCTCAGTCTCAAGAAGGTTTTACACCTTCACGTACCTTCAACTAGGCTGCCCAGCCCCAAACAATAAGAAGGCTTATTCCTAAGGGGTTGTGCTTCATAGGTAACAGGGTGGAACTTGGTAAAAAGGAATGGAACCCGATGGACAGATCTAAGGAAATGACAAAACGTTTCAAGCCAAGTAGATAATTGCTCTTCCTGCTAGTTCTGTTCCCTTTGTTTATGTATTTATTTAGGGGAAAAAATCTGAGATTTAGTTTGTTTCCCCGGTTACTCTGAAAAGAAGGTCGAAACCCTGAAGCATTAGCTCAAAAGCTGAGATTTAGTAACCTAACCTCTCTGCCCAGGCGGAATAAATCCACTTCAGGAAGCTCACCTCAGGGACAGACCTGCTTTCTCTTCACTGTTTGTAGGATTTCTCTCTGGATTGAGAGATCAGTTCAAAAATGGGGTTCTAAATTTGACACAATTTGGCAGAGGGAAAAAACTCCTGCACCCGACACAATTGCAAAGAAGAGGGCCTTGCAGCTGGTTCACTTTGGCTTCTGCAACGCCACAGCATGGCAAGCAATCCCTGCCAAAACCTTTCTTCTACCTCACTTCTTCCCCGCAACTTGAATGGCCCAGGTAGCCTGATCTCATCAGCTAAGCTGGGTCAGCTCTGGTTAGTGACTGGATGGGAGACCACCAAAGAATGGCAGGCAACGGCAGGCAATGACAAACCACCTCTGAACATTTCTTGCCTTGTTCTCCTGAGTTGACGTCAGTCTGTTGCGACTTGATGGCACTTTACACACACCCCTAACCTCTTCAGGTATGGAAACACCTGCCCACCTTACCTACAATGATCATGCCTTTATATTCAGAGGCGTATCTGCCCGGTGACATGGGGTACTCAATGTCCCCAGGCGCATGCCACCTGGTCATGTGGGGGGGCGCAAAATCAGCCCCCGTGTGATCAGTGAGTCATGGAGGCTCAGTGTGCGTGCGCGGACCAGCGCAGACAGCGCCTCCACACATATGAGAAGGTGAGGCCTCCACTCATTTGCTTGGCCACCAGCCTCTTTTTAAAACCAAATTTAGGGGCGGGGCTCCGCGACCCGTGGGGGGGTGCCCAGAGGAGGTTTTGTCCCTGGGCGCCGTTCCCCCCCTCAAAACAGCTCTGTTTATATTCCTGGGGAGGCAATACATGGTCCCATTCAGTCTGTTAGAATCAGCATGCTGGATTTTACCTAACTCAGTGGGCCTTTCCCCACTTACCGTAAGCCCCGCGCTACTTGAGGAGAGTAGCACGGGGTTCCTCCTCCCTCCCCACGGCAGGGGCGGCCACACGCAGCCGCCCCCACGCTGCCGCTGTCGCGCCCCCTTAGCGCACGGCATCCCAGGCGCTCTTCCGAACGGCGCCTTTTGACAACCCAGCACATCCCCTGAGAGCAGCGCGGGATGTGGGGAAAGGCCCAGTGCTGGATTGTGGCCAATCTCAGCATTCATACCACCTAAAGGTGTTTATCTGCAGCACTAGCAGATAACTAAAATATTTATACAATGATTATGAGTAATCTGATAATGAATGAAAACCACAATGCCCGTCTTTTCATATTTATTAATCAGATGTCTTTTGTTTCACTCATTCTTCCCCTCCACGCCCAGATCATTACTGCACGAGTCTGTTGAAAAAAAAAGGAGGGAGAAAATAAAACAAAGACCAGAAACATCTAACAAAGTTTCCATTAAATTAGGGAGCCGTAAACAAACAGAGCCGTTTTATGCATCGGAGCCATTAAACGTGAAGTCTTGCCCACTCTTCCCTTGCAGATAGTACTTAGGTTTGCTACAATTCATCCGTGGGGAGCTGTTGCCTTCATTATGAAAGGAAACACCTCTGCTAATGAAGCCTTGGAACCTTGTTAGTTTATACCCCAGGCAGGTGGCTTAAAGTGGGTTCGGAGTGCAAAGAGCAGGCATTGTTGATCTCAGCTGGAGCACTTCGGCAGTCCCGTATTCATTCCCTTATGGCGCGCCCCTTGAATGTCTCCTTTCCCTCCTTCCCACCCTCCTTATCTTCGTCTCTCCCTCTCCTTCCCCCTTTCTCTGTTTTTGCCCTTGGGGTAAAGATAAAAAGCAAGACTTTTTCAATGCAACTCAGCGTGGTATTTTTTTCCCCCTTTCCCTTTCTTTTTTAAAAAAGAAGCTCATTCCTGGGCATCCGTTTGTGTGGAGAAATCTTTTTGTAGCCGATGACCTGCCCTCGTGTTGGTGGGTTTCTTTCCCGGGCACGACGAGCCTTGCAGGAAAAATTAAAGAAGATGTAAACAGAAAATGCCGACATTTTGCAACATAGCTAAAAATAAATGGCTCTACAGGCAATTATGCAAGTTTTACTGGATACATTAAAAAGACATTAAAGGCACAGCTGTTTTAAGTGTCTTTTAAGCTGATAAATTAACTGTCTAATAAATTGTAAGATTTGTCAGCTAATAATGCTATTTTATCTGCTTTAACATATGCCTTCCTAGTTCATGAAGCATTATTGTAAGTGCCAAAAGGAGATAATGTGCATTTTACAGTGTTATGTCTTAAGTGGAATGGATCATTGGCCATGAAGAAGGGTGTTAATAAATCTCCCAGGCTTTGTTAATTGCACTCAATGAAGTGTCACTGTTAAAACACAAAAGATGTGATAGAGAAAGCTGAACATAATGTCTTTCAGTTTTACAATTAACAGTTCACTAGGCAAATCGACCAAAAAGACCATAATTTGTTGAAGCCTTATTAACTTACATTTTCCTAGTCAAGGTCATAATTGTGAATGGCTTAGAGCTATCTTTTTAATGCTCATCAAGAAGGGTAACCTTGCTGGAGAGAATGAACTTTTTTCTGTGTCTCACTGGTGCTTATCACCAGCCTAGCAGGTGCAAGAGAAATTCAGCCAAACTCCGTCACACGGCGGCTCCTCCAAGTTTTCCGCCATCCCCATAAACGATATGAGATATGAAGGGATTTCCCCGAATATGATGGATGCACAGAATCACCCGAGCTTTTTCTCTTGATTTTTTGTTTTGTTTCAAGAAGCAAGCTCCAGCTGGCGTCCGGAATATAGGGTGGGAGTATTTTTTGCGGGGGGAGAGAAACGTATCAAATCCATACTCACACACTACAAAAGCTGTCCAGAAGTGATGAACAGCTACAGCAGGAGTGTCCAACTGTGGCATTTCAGATGTTCATGGACTACAGTTCCCACCAACCCCTGCTGGCATGGCTAATTGCTGGTTTGTCCCAATTATTCTCATTTCATGCTTTGTGCCAGTCAAACACACCAGTCTTTATTTTATGCCATTTTCTCTTTCATCATGCTGAATTTTTCACAATTGTTCACATCATGTCAAATAGCATAATGTAGAAACAGTGTCAAAACAGCCTAACAGGGCACAGTTTTTCAAGAGTCAACACTCTCTTCATTGAGAGTCAAAGTGTCCCTTCAAGCACTGATTTTCAAAAGCGTATCCACTGGAAATCTGGCTTGGCTTTAAGGTGCTACTGGACTTGAATCTTGCTCTCCTACTGAAGACCGAGAAAAACCATCTGAAACAAATGTTTGCAGAGAGCCAGCATGGTGTGCTGGTGTAGAGCAGGTGGACTTTAATCTGGAGAACTGGGTTTGATTCCACACTCCTCCACATGAGCAGCAGACTCTTGTCCGGAAAACTGGATTTGTTTCCCTGCTCCTACACCTGAAACCTGCTGGGGGACCCTGAGCTAGTAAAAATATATATATAGTGAGCCAGAGACAATATCTTGTTAAAAGAAAGGAAAAGAACCTGTCTGGCTCTAGTGCGAAATATACAAATCTATTTTAATCTATTTTAATGAAAATAATTCAAACATCTACATACCAGAACAACAACTCTTAATCAACAACATATTATACACAACAACACCAACAACACAATGAACAATATACACACAGAGGATCCCAAATATAATAAACTGAGCTAGTCACAGTTCTTCAGAACTCTCTCAGCCCCACCTACCTCACAAGGGCCCATTCTGCATGGGCCATAAAAACCGGCTTGGGGCAGGTAAAAACGCCGTTGTGGGGGAGGACTTCACACAGAAGCTGCAGCTGGAGTGAAGCCACAGTGGCCCAACTCCCCCACAATGGCGATTTTCTGACTCGCTTTTGAAAAACAGCGTGGTCAATCCGGTGCTGAGCGAACGGCACCGGGTTGACGCCACCAAACTGCTTTAGTTCCCCTCTTACCTTCTCCCAGCAGCTGCCACTCTGCAGAGGCCAGGGGACACGCCTCCTGCCCTCCAGCCCCAGAGGCGTTGCCATGGCCACGTGGGCATGTCCCCTGGCCCCTGCAGAGCGGCAGCAGTCAGGAGAAGGTAAGGTAACCTGAAGTGGCGGGCCCTGTGCGAAGGCGACCCCCCGGGCCTCTGGGGCATCGGCGCTATTTGCAGGACAGCGTGCAAACGGCCCCAGGGGGTGCACCGGCATCAAGTATGCCAGTGGTCCGCCACTCCTGTGGCCTGTGCGGAACGGGTCAAGGTGTGTGTTGTAGGGAGAGGAGGGGAATAGGAGTAGGAGAGAAAGGTGGGTTATAAATCCAAACTCTTCTTTGTCTAAAAGCAGCAATGAAAAGGGGAAGGAATAAATACACAATGTTTCTAGACAAAAGAAAAGCCCTGATTTGTATATCCATAATTCCTGCAATGTATATTGTTGTTAGGTGTTGTATTATTGTTTTAATTTTCTATAGCTCTATTTTAAATGTTTTTATGGACTGCATTCATTGTTGTGACCTGCCCTGAACCCTGTGGTGACAGGGCAGAATATAAATACATATATTTATGTATATAAATAAACCCTGCGGTGACAGGGCAGAAATTTAAATTAATTAATTAAAAAACCATCCAGTAGACCTAAGCCCTGTTTGCATATCACAGTGGATCCACGTGTGTATCCTTTCTGTACACGAATACATACATTTGTAAGGAAGGTTCAACAAGCATTCATTTTGTGCAAAATGAATGAGATTCTGACAACCTTAGCTTGGAGCTTAGAGAAAAGCAGTGATTTCCCTCTGGTGTCATGTTGGGCTCCAAGTTACCTTCAGAGTTCAGCGTAAACATCTGATATGAGCTCTTGAGTAGGTTTCATGGTGAGCTAAACTTTGGCTGACTACTAAAGCCAATCAAAATGTGTGAATGCCTGATTTTAAGGCTTTAAGGACCAGGTGTTGAGAGAATGGCTGGCATTGAGAGACTTTGCCATGTGTTTGGAAGAGCCAACAGCCTGAATATCTCAGCTTAGCTTAAGCTTGTTAGAGTTGAGAAGCTAAACAAGGTTAGCTACAGTGAGTTCTGGGTTGGGAGACCACCAATCAAGACTGGTTGCTATGGCAAACTACCACTGCTTATTCTCTTGCCTTTAACACCCCATGGGATGGAGTCACCATGAGTTGGTTGTGACTTGACAGCACATTATTTGTTATTAATTTGCAAGATGCATCCGTGTAGCCTGTGCACTATCGATCAGCATGGCCCAAAGCTGAGAAGTACAGGACAACCGCCCAGATCAGCAAGGTGGCCTCTTAATGACAACAGCCTGCAGGAGGCTATGTGGTACTCCTTGAGCCCTACACAAGATTCCTGGCCAAGGTTGCTTACTGGTCAGAAAAATAAAGAAACCTTGCAATTGATGGCTTGGCCCAGCACCTCCAAATCTGACAGCCCTGGCGTTTGACAGTAATGGCATTTTCAAGAGACTGACAAGATTCCTCTGTAAGAGTAAATTAAAGCCATCAAACTTTGGCTCTCCATTGGACAACCATATACAAATATCCAGATGCTTTTGACTTTGAGTGACACATCCTATATTATTTTGTGTCCTGCACTTTTGGGTGGGACTACGCAAATACTTTTTTTCCCCCTGACTGTTGTGGGTTTTCCAAACTATGCAGTCATGGCCTGGTAGTTTTTGCTCCTAATATTTTGCTTGCGTCGATGGCTAGCAGCTTCAGCCAGTTGAGTCCGGCTATGAAAGCCTTCAACCATACATATATATTGCAATAGTAGGAAATATTCAGGTGCCACTTTGAGGTTGTCAGTTCTAGTGACCGGTATCTGTTTCCCCTCCGACCCCCTCCTCAGTCTAATCCTACAGTTCTGAAGACATCTCTGAAATTGTGTAGCCCTACTTCTAAATTTTCACAAGGCCTGCAGGTCTTTCCAGAAGAGAGATTTCCTCAAGGCCTATAGGCTGCTGTACTCCCCAACCTCAGGCTTTGGTCCGGGATATAAATATTTTATTTATTTATTTCCTTTGTTTTAATTGTTGCTCATGCACAAGAATGTCCTATTTCATCCATTCCCATACCTTCTTTGACAAATTTTCTGGTATTGTTTATTTCCTTGATGCCATTTGTAACATTGTTTATACCAGTGTCGGGATCCAAAAATTTTAATAACAGGTTCCGATGGTGGTGGGATTCAAACAGTGGTGCCGCCGCACACACGCACCTCCAGTCCCTATTGGGCAGGGAGGTTGCTTTAGTAACCCCTTCTCGGCACTCAGAAAAAATTAGTAACCACTTCTAGAGAAGTGGTGAGAACTGGTTGGATCCCACCTCTGGTTTATACCCTGTAGAAAACAAGCCAGGAATTGATTTTAACTATGATAGTCTTGTTGAACTCCATTCAAATGGTCAAGGAAAGAAAGAATTTTGTCTCGAGTTTAGAGGAACCATAATATAAATTAAAACTTCGAACTGAACCATAATATAAACTTAAACTTTGAATTTATTTATTTCATCTGTACCCCATCTTTCTCATCAACGGGTACCAAAAGTAATTACATTGTCCTCCTCTCCTCCATTTTATTTTCATAACAACTCTGCTGGGTAGGTTAGGCTGAGACTAAGTGACTGGTTTAACATCCCACAATTTGTATACCAGTTGAAAACATTCATACTTTTCCCAAACTTTTGGTGGTATTTAATGAGTATCAGTTACTTTTCTATTGCCTGTTCGTTGCTACCGCTGCCTTCATCATTGTTTATTCGCATGATTTTTGGCTGGGTTTTGATACTGTGGGTTTATTTGTGATTACACTAACTGCAGGTTAGTGAGAGTCTATGGCCCCTTCCGCACACGCAAAATAATGCGTTTTCAAACCACTTTCACAACTGTTTGCAAGTGGATTTTGCCATTCCGCACAGCTTCAAAGAGCACTGAAAGCAGTTTGAAAGTGCATTATTCTGCATGTGCGGAAGGAGCCTATGAAAGACTGCAGCCATTTAAGTGTTCCCCATTGAAGATAGCGTACCCCAGTTTCTACAACTAACTTATAAAACTGAGGAAGCTTCTGCTCCTACTTCATTATCACAGCATCATGTTTAGTAGCACAGACACTAACATTTGTCTTGATTTGTATTCTGCTTTTTTGCAATCAGATTCTCAAAGGGTCTCCTCTCCTGATTTGAGTCCATGTGTCGGTTGCATTCCTCCTGGTCTCTCTTAACGTCCATGCCATTTTCGTTCTCAGATTTCATTCTCAGGTATGTAGTTTAGATTAGTCTGTTTCATGCCAGTGCATGTACCTTTGGGCTCCATTTAAGAGGAAAGACGGGATCCAAATAATTGATTGATTAAACAAACAAACAAACAAACAAACAAACAAACAAATAAAAAAAATGACTGACACCATTTTAAAAATACAAGTTTAATTTCTCTCTACCCCTCCATTTCCTTCTCAACATGCTTTCACCGATCCTCCCCCTGCTATTTTGTAACCCTGTAATGAAAGCCTTGATCTTTCTGCTTTCTGCTGCAAAGTACCGTTTCCAAGCACCAACGTGTGTCCCAAGGTAGTTTTCTGAGGCCACCTGAAGGCTGTTGCCTCCTAGAGAAGCAGAGATGTTCTAATGCCCCAAAAACAACAGCAGGAAGAGACAGTTGATGTTCTGCTACAGGTGTGAATCTATTGGTAGGTTTGGAAAGGCAATGGCACTTACTTTATTAGGGACCTTTCACTGTCCAAGGAAGCAAATCAAGGAGAAACATTCGCTTTCCGCACTATAGAAGGGAGCTAAGGTCGACTCGGCTCCCTTCAGTGGAGGGCGATTCCAGGCTGTCCGCACAGAAACTTACTTGGCCCCCTGGAACCGAGCTAAGTGGGTGGGATCATCTTGGTGCCTGTCTCACTCCTCGATCATGATTGGAGCTTCTGTTACCATGGGAAATGGGAGTGTTCTTTTTTTTTACAGTTTTTACAGTTTACAGTTTACAGTTACATGCGCTTTCTGCCCGCCATGACTCTCCCATTCTGCGAATGCCACAAAAGCGGCTCCTGATTGGTTGAACGGATGAGGTGTCGTTTCGATGTGTCCGCACTTCGAAGCTTCAAAGTGGTATTGACCTTGTTCCAGCAGAAAGGTGCAGTTCATAACTGCAACAGGGATGTCGCAGTTCTGGGGGGGGGGGGACTGAGACAAAACAACATTGAGCTCGGTTGCAGTGCAGATTCACTGAGGCGAACCTAGGTAGAAACCAGTACAACTCTGTCAGTGTGGAAAGCCCCTTAGTTGAGAAACTGATTAAAGGAGGTTCTGACAGAAACTCCATTTTATTCATAAGTACGTATTAAAAATGTGGGGGAAGAGATATTCCTGGTAGTCACTATTTTGCTATCTTGATGATGAGCACTGCAAGGCAGTTAAATCTTCCACGGGCCCCCAATTGCTCTGTTTCAGCAGAAATGGAAAATGTGACACAGGTGGATTCCGCACAGCACAGACATAATGTCTTCAGGATATAGCATTTTGGGAATGCAGAGGTCTCTTCCCCCAAACGACTCAGGCCCGTCATATGTCTCTCAACCCAGGTTTTTAAAAAATCGCTAAACTAGTGATCTTTTTGCAAAATCCTGGGTTGAAGGTGCTCCCACACAAACACAGCAGGCAGGAGACACTTTAGTTTTTTTCCCTTCTACCCTTTCACTTCAGCTTCCACCGCCATCCACCATTTCAGGAAGAATCTGCCCATCCATCAATTTGTGCAACTCTTACCAAATAAGAGAAATCCCAGCTGAAGTCTATGAAGAAGACTGGCGACCATGGACTATTTACCTAGAGAAAGAATTAGATGTCAAATTCTACCCAATTGAATACTAAGATAATATTACAGACAAGCGAAATTAGAACAACTTAGAGAATACATGTAACTAACAATAATAAGTTTATGTAATAGTGCTCTATTTTCACTGTAAGGTAACTAGCAGTTAGGTGATTCCTCTGTTAATGCATTGAAAATTCTATGGCAAGGAGGAGAAGTGTCAAACATATTTTAATTTATTCATTATCTTTCTATTTTTTTCTTTCTCTTATTCTTTTCCTCTCCCTTTTCTTTTCTTCTTTATAATAAGTTAAGAAATGTTCAAGAAACTAAAGGATGACCCTTCGGGGTTCCAATATACTATATGTATCATGTAGGAATGAGATATACAGTATTATAGCACTAGATTTGCTTGCCAATTTAATGTACGACAAGGGCATGCTTGTTCATACCCTATTACATTCTTAGTGTGTTTATTTTTATTGTCTGTCTATGTCTCTTTTTGCATTTTAAACAATAAAAATTTATTAAAAAAAATAAAAACCAATTTGTGCAGCTCACTCAGCACTTTGTAGGCTGATTCTCTTATCATCCACCATTTCACAAGACCCCCAAGCACGTTTTCCCATGTTTGCAAATATGACCGCCGTTTTACTCATAGATCTACAGTAACACATTCATTATGGCCTGGCATTGCAGGAAAATTCCTTTCTCTCTCCCCCCATTTTTTATTTTGTGTGTTGAACATGCGAAGCAACGCAGGTGCAGCCAATCAGATTGCATGACAATTGGCCTGGCTGTGGGGGCTCATTTCTTCACAACCATGCATGCGTTATTCACAAAAATTTTTTAAAAGAGAAGCATTTTTTGTGCAAAGGCACAGAAACAACTTACCGGTAAATTGTTTTCATGGGCTCAAATTGCTTCCTGGACGCTTCCTGGAGCAGCAGCGGCGTAGGAGGTTAAGAGCTTGTGTATCTAATCTGGAGGAACCGGGTTTGATTCTCCGCTCTGCCGCCTGAGCTGTGGAGGCTTATCTGAGGAATTCAGATTAGCCTGTGCACTCCCACACACGCCAGCTGGGTGACCTTGGGCTAGTCACAGCTTCTCGGAGCTCTCACAGCCCCACCCACCTCACAGGGTGTTTGTTGTGAGGGGGGAAGGGCAAGGAGATTGTAAGCCCCTTTGAGTCTCCTGCAGGAGAGAAAGGGGAGATATAAATCCAAACTCTTCTTCTTCTTAAACAGTGCACATGTGAATGGGAAAAAAAGGAAAGCGTATTCATTTATAATGACGGCAACTCATTATAAATATGTTGTGCAGAACCCACCACTGTTGACTTTTTTTTAATGCAAATAAAATAGTTAATGCAAATGGCTGGGATTTGTGCTCCTTGCTGGCCTCTGGGTCAGTCGCCGCCAGGAAAGTACACCTTCTTTCCCTCCCTATAACAAAATTTGTGGGGTTTTTTTTGCATACAGCATTTTAGTATACAAAACACCAATTTAGTAACTCTTTACTATTTCACGGATAAAATGGTGCAAGAACAGCAAAAAGATACCCACACCTGTGTCACAGTTGGTCACAGATAATAAACTTCAAACAAGATGGCTGCATTTGTAAACTTAAAAGGTGCCACGTCTTTCTCTGTGTTACCTTTTTTGTTGTGGCTACGGAGTTCCCCTGCAGTTGGTTGTCATTAACCAGAGCACCTTTGAAGGAAAGAAGGCTGCTTGGGATCAGTTAATCAGACTCAAATTTACTGGCCCTGATCAGTTTTTTATTTTAATTAAAAACAAATAAACCTTCCAGCAAGCGAAATTCTCTAGGAACCATAATAAAGGCATATAATCTTGCTGATCCGGCGTAAAGGGTTCGCACCACTAGCAGACTGTTCACTATTTCTCCAGTCACATCGCGCGCACACACCCCGCTTGAATATGTTATGCCGAGCTGCCTCTGCTGTTTCTCATCAGCTTTTATTATAATGGACATGCAGCGGAAGCAAAGTTTTCAACCAGTCAAGGGCGGGGGAGGGGGGCGGGGGGAGGAATGTAATATCACAGATGAGTTGCCTGTCCCAAAGAGCAAAAAAAATGTTTGAGTGAGTGAAAGAAAATGCAAGGTGAGGATCAAAATGCGTAGCTCCCAAAGATAGTCATTCATCTGACTTTGAGTAAGCGCTGGGAAAACAAAACCCGCTGAGCGAGGCCGGCGCTCCATTTACGTTCCAAGAAATGCAGGGAGCTAAACTGAGATTTAGCCCACATTTAAACTTCAGTCAAATTTCAAGATAGCATCTTGGCTTTAAAAAAATGTTTGAGATTTTGAAATGTTTTAATTTGACTTTCAGGGATGGTGAGAAAGATTTTGAATAACACACTGATTTAGCACTTTGCATGTACTGTTTGGGGCAATTCTTACAAAACCCCTGTAAGGTGGCTGAGGCCCCTTCCGCACATGCAGAATAATGCACTTTCAATGCACTTTGCAACTGGATTTTACTGGGCGGAACAGCAAAATCCACTTGCAAACAATTGTGAAAGTGGATTGAAAGTGTGTTATTCTGCATGTGCAGAAGGGGCTTGAAAGTTGTTATCCCTATATTGCAGATGAGAGAATGAATCTCAGGCCCTTTCCGCACTGCAACGGTGTGGGAGTGCGTTGGCATAAACAATGCCGACACACACCCCTGGGACCGTTTGCATGGACGGTCCCGGGAGGGCGGCAGGCGGCGGCGCAGCCTTCACACAGGCTGCGCCATCGCCAAATGCCTACCTTGTCTCCTGGCTTCCAGCTTGTCGCAGAAGCCAGGGGACACGTCCCAGCAGCCTGGAGCGAGGGCTCTGGAGTCGCAGGCCAGGGGGGCGTGTTCCCTGGCCTCTGCAACAAGCCAGAAGCCAGGAGACAAGGTAGGCATTTGGGAGGGGGGGGGGATGGCGCCTTCCAGCCGCTCAGGGAGCGAGGTTTGGAAACAGCGGCTTCGCGCCGCTTGGGGGTTGTGAGGCTGCTGCCTCTGCGAGGCAGCAGTGGTGGCCGTGCGAACCCCTCCCCAGGGACATTGTTTTTAGTATCCCTGGTACGCTTTATTCCGCCCGTGCAAAAACAGCCTCAGATTGCTTCCACACTGAAATTCTACTCTGGTATGGAATAAAGCTAGGTCCCTTAATAGTTCACTATCCAGCTCCCCCCTCCTGCTTTTCCCTTGAACCAATTGATCTTTTCCAAACCTGATTTCATATTATCTTTTTGGAAAGATCTCAAAGTATATGGAGGTTTTTCAGGCAATGCCCAAATCAGCACCATTTTCCTTGCTCCAGCCCCCCACAAGAAAGGGTTTTAAGAGGCCTTTTGTCATACTGACGCTCTATCCAAACAAAGCAGACTTGAGGGTTAATGAAATCTGAGTCTATTGATAGAGAAATTGTGATGGATCTCACAACCGGCTATTGCCAGAACTGATATTCAATATGCATAGCATTGAATATAAGGGTAACCTAACGCCCACCACACTCCCTTGCTCCTCCAGCCCAAAGCCAAACTGCTGCTGCAGACGATAGTGGAGGAAATGTTTTATTTCCTGCCTCAAAACATTTTAAAACGTTTGTGCGGAAAAGGCCATTGTTTTGCACATATCAGCACACATTAAAAATATGAAGTGTTTTTGTTTTAAAAAACTATCATATACTGTCGAAGGCTTTCACGGCCGGAATCACTGGGGCGCTGTGTGGTTTCCGGGCTATATGGACGTGTTCTAGCAGCATCCTCTCCTGATGTTTCACCTGCATCTGTGGCTGGCATCTTCAGGGGATCTGATAGTAAGAAATCAAGTGGAGTATATATACCTGTTGGAGTGGCCAGGGTGGGGGAAAGAACCGTTGTCTGTTAACAAGTAAAGGGTGCAATTAGCAAGCTAGATTTACAGGTGTTGAGTGGGATCCACCCATTAGCATGTGAGTCACAATGAAGATAGCAAGGTCAATATCATATATTTTACTCAATATATCATATATTTTACACAATATATTTTATATCATATATTTTACTCAACTATCATATATTTTACTCAAAATTTTCTCCATTAAAAAAAATAGGCAAATTGGGCAAGGAAAAAAAAAGACAAATTTCTTCTGATTCAAAGTATATGAAAGCGAAGTATTCCACACATGCGGAATAATGCACTTTCAAACTGCTTTCAGTGCTCTTTGAAGCTGTGCAGAATAGCAAAATCCACTTGCAAACAGTTGTGAAAGTGGTTTGAAAACACATTATTCTGCGTGTGCGGAAGGGGCCATGGTTTGAGAAAGCAAGATACAGTAATATATGCATTAAGATTTGGATGTTGTGACTTTCTCTATTGATATCAGGATATGCATATTTATTTTGAGAGATGTTTCTTTCTATTTGTCTTGTACGATTTAAAGCTTACTGTGTATATAGTAGGCATATACCCTGTTTCCCCGAATATAAGACATCCCCTGAAAATAAGACGTAGTAGAGGTTTTGCTGACATGCGAAATATAAGGCATCCCCAAAAGTAAGACCTAGCAAAGTTTTTGTTTGGAAGCATGCCCAACGAACAGAACACAGAAAAATAAGACATCCCCTGAAAGTAAGACATAGCGCATCTTTGGGAGCAAAGGCCCCTTCCGCACATGTAAAATAATGCATTTTCAAACCACTTTCACAACTGTTTGCAAGTGGATTTTGCCATTCCGCACAGCTTCAAAGAGCTCTGAAAGCAGTTTGAAAGGGCATTATTCTGCATGTGCAGAATGAGCCAAAGATTAATATAAAACACTGTCTTATTTTCGGGGAAATACGGTATCACCAAGAATGGATAGAATGTTCTCTGTGTTTGTGTTTCTTTTGGATGATTAAAAAAAATTAAAAAGAGAATGTAAAAAAATGTTCAGCAAGGGAGAAGAAAGTAAGCGAGCCCAATTAGCTCATGGCAGAGGCGAGATGAACTTAGGGCTTACAGGAGAACAGTTCCTTCACTTAATGACTTTACTCCACCAGCTGCTGAACCTTAAGGACGGCTGATGAATTTTTAAGGTTATTCGTGTTAAACACCATCTACCTAAGCTCAGCAATTTTATACCTCGAAGAGGATTCAACTCCCTGTTGACTCTTTCCTGTCCACCTTCTTGCAGTGGCTCTTCTGTGCATAGACTTTGCTGAGCACCATCCTTTGCTGTTCATGTGAAGCCGCACAGGGGATGGATCAGTGGCATAAGAACAGAAGAACATAAGAACTAGCCAGCTGGATCAGACCAGAGTCCATCTAGTCCAGCTCTCTGCTCCTCGCAGCGGCCCACCAGGTGCCTTTGGGAGCTCACATGCAGGATGTGAAAGCAATGGCCTTCTGTGGCTGCTGCTCCCGAGCACCTGGTCTGTTAAGGCATTTGCAATCTCAGATCGAAGAGGATCAAGATTGGTAGCCATACAGGGTCCAAATGGCGCCCAGAGACAAAAAACCCTCCGGGCGCCCCCCCCCATGGAGCCCCGCTTACTCGCACAGCGCCTCATCCCCCTCACTCACTTACCCTTTCCTTTCCCCGCAGGCTCTGAAGCTGGGATTCAGGGAAGCTGCCTCTTGGCAGGGGTGGGGCTGGAGGCAGGGGTGGGCAGGAGCCTGCTGGGCGCCACCACAGGTGTGCGCTCGGCGACATGGGTGGCCCCATGTCTCCACAGGCGGTACGCCTCTGGGATGGATTCAACACTCTGGACCTTTCTGTACAAGCCCTTGAAAACCTTTTGCAAATGTTTTCAACATGTTTTCAAAACCTCATGTTTGTCTATACTTTCCCCCTCAAAAATGCTTCCTTGCTGCCATTCTGTGGCCATTCCCTTTTTCAAAACTTCCTGCGCCTGCGTGCATTCGTTTCCCACCCAAGGACCGGCACAGTTGCTGTGTCGTTGCCACAGCCCCGCCCAGCAATGCCCCGCCCCTGGAATGCCTGGCCACGCCCCCATCGTGCCCTGCCCAGTCCCACTGGCGCTACGCCACAGTTTGAATCCCACCACCATGGGAACCTGTTACTAAAATTTTTTGATCCCACCACTGCTCATGCTGCAGTATTCTAGGGGTTGTGTCTATATAGCTACATAGACACAATTCCTCAAAAATTGTTTTTTAAAAAAACATGATATAAATGCAGCATGAGATGGTTATAAAATGGCACCAATGAAGAAGTCTGGGGACTATGGAGAGGCATGGGAAATGTTTCTTTATGGCATAGGCACCTTAACCACATCAGGGATACAAGCAGTGGTGGGATTCAGCCGGTTCGCACCACTTCGGCAGAACCGGTTGTTAAAATGGTGCTTGTAAACAACCAGTTGTTAAATTATTTGAATCCCATCACCGGAACCGGTTGTTAAATTATTTGAATCCCTCCACTAGATACAAGATTTGCTCTCCAACTTTAACCCTGGAATAAGATGGCCAGGAATACTATGCTAACATTTTTACTCTGAAGGTGTTCTGCTGCTTGCTTGGTTTACATGGATGTCATCTAACTGGGAGACCAGCCATGCTGCTTGGTCAGTTGTATAGATACCAATTGAGGGGGAGACCAGCTAAATTATTGCTGGATTGCCAACAGTCTGGGCAAACACAGATTTGATGATTGCCCATAAGAACATAAGAACAAGCCAGCTGGATCAGACCAGAGTCCATCTAGTCCAGCACTCTGCTACTCGCAGTGGCCCACCAGATGCCTTTGGGAGCTCACATGCAGGAGGTGAAAGCAATGGCCTTCTGATGCTGCTGCTCCCGAGCACCTGGTCTGCTAAGGCATTTGCAATCTCAGATCAAGGAGGATCAAGATTGGTAGCCATAGAGCGACTTCTCCTCCATAAATCTGTCCAAGCCCTTTTTAAAGCTATCCAGGTTAGTGACCATCACCACCTCCTGTGGCAGCATATTCCAAACACCAATCACACGTTGCGTGAAGAAGTGTTTCCTTTTATTAGTCCTAATTCTTCCCCCCAGCATTTTCAATGAATGCCCCCTGGTTCTAGTATTGTGAGAAAGAGAGAAAAAATTCTCTCTGTCAACATTTTCTACCCCATGCATAATTTTATAGACTTCAATCATATCCCCCCTCAGACGTCTCCTCTCCAAACTAAAGAGTCCCAAACGCTGCAGCCTCTCAATGCTCAGCCTCTCTGAACATGTAAATATATGGTTTACAGCCCATACTTCAGGTGCATGTATTTTTATCCAACCATACGTGCAAAAAGGGCCACTAGTTTTCCAATTAGTAATATGGATTCCGTCACATTTATGCACTTTTGGCTATATGGTTTACAGTTTATGGTTGATGACAGCTCCCTATGTGGACTGTATTTATAAATGTTTTGATTATTTATCAAAACTTTGAAGCTGTTATATATATATATATTGCATGTGATGTTTTGTATTGCACACTTGGCACTTTTCACTGTTTGGCACTGGCCCTTTGATTAAAACACTTGTATTAGATCAGTGCATCTGTCTACATTTAGCAGCCAGGGAATGGTGACTTTCTTATTTTTATACCTTTCCTTTGGACAAAACGAATCGAGACAAAACATTGTGTGAGCTTTCAAGCTGCAGAACTCTTCATCAGGCTGGAATCTGGATGCTACAAAATTTAAAAAGACAGAAGTCAGATTGAGTTGAAAGCTTACACTTGGGTGTCATTTATGGTTTTAACCAGCAGATGGTGTTTAACTGACCTAAGTTGAAGGAAGGAAGGAAGGAAGGAAGGAAGGAAGGAAGGAAGGAAGGAAGGAAGGAAGGAAGAGGAAGGAAGGAAGGAAGGAAGGAAGGAAGGAAGGAAGAAAGAAAGAAAGAAAGAAAGAAAGAAAGAAAGAAAGAAAGAAAGAAAGAAAGAAAGAAAGAAAGAAAGAAAGAAAGAAAGAAAGAAAGATGCACTGCTTCAGGGAAATTCAGACGTCTCCCTGGGCAACAGCAACGAGCTGGAACAAAGTTATAGATCAGGAACTCAGCACTGTAACATGGAAGAAACTGCTAGTGGAACCTAGACAAATAAGTGGCAAAACCAATCACTTCACCAGAGCAAAAGATGAACGACAAAGAGCACATTCCCAGGAGTAAATTTTGATCTGTGGAAATCTTCACTATTCATTTCATCTTTAGTTGGTGTGAAAGGATATTGTGCAGATTTTTGTTTGTCGTTTCTGCCCTAAACTCACAGGACTGGAAGACCTGGAGGAGATCTCTGAGCTAGTTTTGGATGCTGAATTAAAGCAACTGTGTGGTTCGGTGCAGAATTGCATGGGAAAAGTAATGGATCTGCTCCTCTTTAACTGGGTGCAGCAGGATCTTTCCTGGGGATGTACATATGGATCCAGACCACCTACTACAGCTGAGATCAGGACTGCTGGATCACAGTGATGGTGCGCTGCAATTCAGAGATGTGTTGGTACAAGCCCAATTAATCCTATCTGAATATCCCAATATTTGAAATGAGGACAATAAGGTCACAAAAAATGACCCCCTGGCTATCAGGAATGAAGTCCCATTGAGATAAAATCAACTTTAAGAAGTGGTTTTGACAGGAAAGGACAAGTTGGGGAAGTTCACCTAAGGCCAGTATCTATATTGACTTAACTGTAGCTATCACATTAAGGTGAGGCTACCTGCACCCTACCTGGACCTATCTTGGAAGATAAGCAGGGTTGGACTTTGGTGGGAGACCACCAAGGAAATCCAGGGTCACTACACAGGGACAGGTAATGGTAAACCACCGCTGTTCATCCCTTGTCTTGAAAATTTCCTGAGGTTATTTATTTTTATTTTATTTTATTAAACTTATAGGCCGCCTATCCCCGAAGGGCTCAAGGCGGCTTCCAACATGGCTGTTACATAGACAGCAATCAACAACATAAAATACTAAAATCATTAAAACCTAAGAACTCAGCTCTGACTTTATAGCACTTTCCTTCACCACTTACTCCAAACTTGGGGGACGGGGCAATGTAGGGTCTTTCCTTTGTGCTAAAAGCTTTCATTAATGTAGCAAGTGTTGGAATTTCCAGCCTTGCTTTGCATGCACCAGTCGAAGCAGTATGGAATTCTGGGAAGTTGCACGAACATTCTAAAGGTGACAGTTAAAATTCATTGGTAGTGTTCTGTTCCCTCACACACACTCTGAGATTGCCTGACTGACTGACTAAGGCTCCTTCCGCACATACAGAATAATGCACTTTCAAACTGCTTTCAGTGCTCTTTGAAGCTGTGTGGAATAGCAAAATCCACTTGCAAACAGTTGTGAAAGTGGTTTGAAAGCGCATTATTTTGCGTGTGCAGAAGGGGCCTAAGAGAAAGGATGTGCTCTGTGCTCTGTATACTGCTGTAAACCAAATGATATAGAAATGTGCTCTGACTAGACTAAAAGATATTGTAACACAACCAAACTGTAACAAACCATGAGCCGTGCATGTAACTAATATTTAGCATAGAATTTTTTTAAAAAAATTAAAATACTGTCTTTCTTTCCAACAGGGATCTAAAGAGGCTGACATTATTCTCCTCTCCTTCATTTTATCCTTATAACACCTCTGGCTCATTCCGCACATGCAGAATAATGCACTTTCAAACTGCTTTCAGTGCTCTTTGAAGCTGTGTGGAATAGCAAAATCCACTTGCAAACAGTTGTGAAAGTGGTTTGAAAACGCATTATTTTGTGTGTGCGGAAGGGGCCTCTGTGAGAGATGTTAGGTTGATAGTGTGCAGCTGGCCCAAAGGCACCAGTCTCCTGTGGAATTGCTGGGTTACCTTGGGCCAGTCATACAATAATCAACCGTCAGTTGTGAGGATGAAATGGAGAAGAAAACAACGGAAACTGTGTTGGGTCCCCACTGGAGAGGAAGGTGGCTATGTATGAGGTAAATAAATATCAACTGAAGATCAAGTTCCCTGAAATTCAAACTAGAGAAGATATTGGAAGATCCATATTCAAGGATTCCCAACCATTTTTCTTCGTAAATAAAGAATAAGGGCCAGATTGGCACAAGAACTGTTTTTTGGGGTTTGTTTTTTAGCCCTTTCCCTCTGCCATTTTCCCAGTCTCTTACAATCATTTGGAAAAACATACTGGCTCCATGCACACAACTATTTTGTTTTCTCACATGGGAAAAACAGTTATTCGGTTGATCCTTTTCAAACTGAGTGGGGAAAATAGTGTGATGGGAAAGGTTTAAACCTTTCCCCCCACTTCTCATGCCATGGCCCAGATGTGAACTGAACTCTCTCATGGCTGTTGTTTACAAGGGAAAATACTGGACAGCTCCAACATGGAACACTCAACATCTTGTCAAGCTTGACCCCAAGTCTGCAAACCAGAACATTCCCCAGAATCCTTTGCAACTCGCTAAAATTCCTCAGCAGATGTCCCAAAGTACCTAGGACAACATCTTGGTGTAGAATGACTTTCCTAAAGGTAACAACTTTGACAACCTCTGGCTCAAATCACACAACGTGGATGTTCTGCGAAAAAGAATGGAAATGGTTGTTTATGTGTGGACGTAGTAGACCTTTTTTTTTTTAATCAGGAGTTGTTAAAAAAACCCAAGACTTTCACTTTGGTTTCACTTCCCCTTCAAGGTCTATTGGGGTTGGCTTATTCCTTTGCTTTGATATGCAAATTGGCAGATTGCTTTCCTGCAGGGAACACTGGACGCTTTCCAAACAACACAGTATAGATGTCCTGTTGGGAGGGAAGCCTAAAACAGCCTTTGGATCACAGTCAAAGCCATGTTTGTGTTTTGGTTTTCAAATGAAATACCTTTGTTAATGGATCAGATTTCCTGAATAAATGTTGATACAGTTACTTTGCGAGTTCATCCTGGTTGGCCAGTCATTGGAGAACAACAGTTTAGCTGTTCCTGATGGGATCAATGCGTTGCTAAGTGCACCCTCTGCTTGCGCTGCTTTTTGACAGGTTCCTTTAAATGGCTAGACCTTTAAATAACATTTACCTTTGGAAGCACCGAGGACATGAGATATTTTCACCTGGCCAAAATCAGCGCAGGAGTCATCCCAGTGTAGCATTACCCCAAGGTCAAAGTCATGCTATGTTTATTCATCAAATGTGCACACTGGGGTGGCATTCATGTGCACCTGGTCGTGATGTAAAAATCTAAGGCCGCCCATCACCAGCCACCAGAATATGGGAATGTAACAGTTGCAAGGTCTGCCTTAGGCTTATTCCGCACATGCAGAGTAATGCACTTTCAAACTGCTTTCAGTGCTCTTTGAAGCTGTGCGGAATAGCAAAATCCACTTGCAAACAGTTGTGAAAGTGGTTTGAAAACGTATTATTTTGCATGTGTGGAAGGGGCCTTAGATTTTTTACATCACAGTACATGAATGCCATAGCCCAGTGTGCAAGGTCTTTATCCTAAGATCTAAACACCTTGATTCCTTGCAGGTAATTCCTACTGAATTTTCAAGACATAACTTATAATGAATTAAACCAGTGATTCTGAATGAAGGCCCTATACCTGTTTCTAAGGCAGTGGTCTTGGGTGCATTCAGAAGTTTTGGGGCACATGGAAGATACTAAGGATTTTAGGCTCCCTTTCCTTCCCCTCCCCCTTTACAATGGCTTCTGCCAGTTGGTGGGAAAACATTGTTCAACCTGCCCCAAGGATAAAATCTAAGAGCCTCAATTTCTTCCCTAAGCTCTTTAAAAAAGTGACAGTCAGCAAATGGGAATCAAACCTAACATGATGGAATTGGATGACAGCCATCAAACACAAGGGGTTCATTGGCTGGGAAAGGGGTATTTGATGCTTATGTAGTGTACTTGGTGGGCAATAATGGATCAAAGGTTAAGAACCGTTGACTTTAGGCCATTGTCCAATCTAACCTGTCTACTGAAAATGGCAACAGCACTCCAAGATCATTCTCAACTCTTCCCCTCAGCTTTCAGTTGGATCCATTAATGGCTACAAGTCTAAGATCTTCTTCCACAAGCATTCCGCCACTGAGCTGTGCCTGTCCATTTCAACTTACACCCAAGAAATTGGGTTGGATCCAACCAGCTTTTCCGCTGGTGAATAACAGAAGAACGTTTCCTTCTTTGACCTCCAAAAAGAGTTAGCTAGGACCTGCATGGGTCAAAGCTGTATGAGATGGGGTTTTGTAGGAAAGAGAAGAATTGGCCAAGACTGAGGAAAAAAAACTGGATCCAACCCAATGTACTTAGAACTGCAGACAAACATTCCAAAGGAACTGTTAAATCATACATGCAATTTTTAAAAATCTTGTGATGGTAGAGAAAAGCCTCAATTCATGTTAAAAACATTTGGTTTAACTTGATAAACGTTTCTGCAGCTGTAAAAAAACGGCAGCCAATTCTGGATTTTATCTATCATGGTCTTCCCACAGGTTTCATTCATAGTGTGTGTTGTCCTGCTGGTTCCCCTTGCTGGTACAATGTAATATCTATAAAAGAAGATTAAATAGCGCCATAACATTTTATTAATGCCTTACATCATTGATACCTTCGCTGTTATTGATAGTTGCACTTCTATTACCGCTTAGACATTTAATTAGCTATTCGTACAGTATGTTGTAAACTACTATATTAGTGTTAAGTGTCTGTATTAAAGCTCACATGATATAAAAAAAACCTTTCCCAATATCATAATTGGAGTGGAGTTATCCATTTTAAGTGACTTGAATTAGATTATTATAGATTAATTTTTTAAAAAAATTACTTGTAAAGGACATTGAAGATCATGGAGTATTAAGAGAGGGACTTCATTTCAATAAAACAGAAGAAAAATGGAACGGTTGCTGTGTTAAATGTCGACCAATTACACACACACACACACACACACACACACACACACACACACACACACACACACACTTTTAATAAGAACAATAACATTTTTATCGGGCAGTGTAGTGATGTTTAAGGATAGAGAGACAGACTGTTAAAAAAATAAGTGGATGAAATTAAGAGGCACATGCCTGCTTAAATATTAAAATTCAGGGTTTGCAGGCTGGCTGGTTATTTCAAATCAATGTGTGAAGCTCAGCCCCCCTGCCTTGCTGTCTTCTTTCCCTTGGATCTCATGTCCCCTTTGGCATTGCCAAGTCTCAGCTGAAGCCACAGCGAGCAGAATTCCCATCAGGGTCTACTCGCTAGACTAGAAGCCCTTTGCATCCATGGCTTTTTCTTTGCTCATAGTAGTGTATAGTTTCTCCAGACCATGTGTGATATAGGAAGCAGGTCTAGATAGCCTATTAGTCTGCTCCAGCAGATCTCTTATGTTCTCTTCTTATGTTCATATGTTCTGGTTCCTCTTCTTTCCTCCCCCTGGTTCCTCCCCCTGGTTCCTCTTCTTTCTACTCCATGTCTTGTCAACCCACGGCTTCCTAACTTTCGGGCCTCGGCTGAGAAATCCCTGTTTCTTGTAACCATTTCCCAAGCTTCAGTAAACCCCAAAGTGCTTTTTAAAAAGTGTTCTTATTGCTGATATGTTTTGCTTAGAATTTACTTAGGCTCCGATTTCGCACATGCAGAATAATGCACTTTCAAACTGCTTTCAGTGCTCTTTGAAGCTGTGCGGAATGGCAAAATCCACTTGCAAACAGATGTGAAAGTGGTTTGAAAACACATTATTTTGCGTGTGCGGAAGGGGCCATATGGTTTTGTAGAACATCAGTTATATAAACATGTTGACTCTCTAGTGTCTAGAAATGTATTCAAGAAAAAATCTGGTTTCTTTTCTATTGTTTTTATTGTGTCTCCTAGTCTTTTTGTTATTATGGAAAATTTAAAAAAACTACTTAATAAAAAATAAATAAATCTATTTAATAAAAACCCCCAAGACTGCTGAACTAGTGGTAGGTCAACCTACTGTCAACCTATATGTTATAAAGCTCTCACATCCCCCACACAGATACCCAAGTCCTGCAGGCCAGATGTCTGCTGGGAGTTTCATGTGGTAGTGGAAAGTACTGTCCAATCACAGCTGACTTGTGGCAATCCATAGGCCTTTCAAGGCAAGAGGCATTTGGAGGTAGTTTGCCATTGCCTGCCTCTATGTGGGCTGAAAGAGTTTTAAGAGAACTGTGGCTGGCCCAAGATCACCCACCAGGTTTTTTGTGGAGGAGTGGGGAATCAAACCTGGAACTTCAGATTACAGTCTACTGCTCTTAATCACTGCCCCACACTGGCTCTTCCTTTACTTCCACATTTTAGCCAATTCAGTCTGGCTACTGCGCTGCCCCGCAACCTCCAAAGAGCTTTCAGGTGACATGGGGAGGCAGAAAAAACAAAAAACCTGCCTGGCCACCTGAAAGTCCTCCATAGGGCTAAATGGACACAAGCCACCCTTTCTGGTGGTGTAAGTCCAGGGTGCCCCTCCCTCCAACCTGGCATCCAATCAGCTCCACAACAGCATCTGCTTCTGGGTTTTGCCGCTATGGAGCTGAGGAAGCCCAGCCACCAACACCTTCTCCCTCTTTGCCAGCGGCAGAGGGGACAAGGCAGGCAGAGGGGACAAATGCACCAACGCATCCCCATGCTTCCTCCATCTGCCCATTTGGCCCCTCCCTATAAGGTTGGGCCTTAAGGAATAGAAGCTACAAAATCCAACAAAAAGAACTTTCGTATAATTTCAATATTGTGTGCAAGTCCTTTTGAAAACGTTATTGCTACCATCTTCCAATACTTGACTGCCCTAATGTACTTCCACCACATATGTGTGAAGTCTGCATGGGGTACATACTTGCTCTAAGTGCATTTCCTATTTAAAATATCAGGTAGTAGATAATGTGAAAGACTTCCTTCTGGAACCTTGGGGAGTTAATGAAAGTTAGAATAGACATAATTGACATTGATGGACCAATTCACTGTAAGGCAGTGGAGGGATTCAAATAGTTTATCAACCGGTTCCGGTGGTGGGATTCAAATAATTTAACAACTGGTTGTTTACACACACCATTTTAACAACCGGTTCTGCCGAAGTGGTGCGAACCTGCTGAATCCCACCACTGTGTGTAAGGCAACTCCATGTATGCATTCATACAAAATACATGCGGGGGAGCAGCCCTATCCCAGGGTCTCCAAACACTTAGCTGTGCCCCTTCCCAGCAGTTACTCACCATTTCCTGGTCCTCTAAGAACTTACTGTGTACCCAGTTCAGTTCAGTTCTGTTCATTTACAGTTATTTGACTAGCAACTAAAAACCTGAGTGGATAGCCCACACACAAACAACAGGGTCACAATTTTGTTACACCAACCAATCATCCCCGCACTGTACTAGCTATACAACAAAACTTAATTGCTGTGCAAGAAATAATAATATCCATATTCTCAAGTAAAAAGTTAACAATAAAACTGGGGTGCTGTGTGGTTTCCGGGCTGTATGGCCGTGTTCTAGCAGCATTCTCTCCTGACGTTTCGCCTGCATCTGTGGCTGGCATCTTCAGAGGATCTGATAGTAGGAATGGAAAGCTAGTGGAGTATATATACTGTGAGGTCAAAAGGTGATGCCATCTGAATAGAGTAGCCTGGCATGTGAGTCACAAAGAAGTCTGTAGCATGTGAGTAACAATGAAGATGGCAAGGTCAATAGGTGAATTACTCACATGCTACAAACTTCTTTGTGACTCACATGCCAGGCTACTCTATTCAGATGGCCTCACCTATTGACCTCACAGTATATATACTCCACTTGCTTTCCATTCCTACTATCAGATCCTCTGAAGATGCCAGTCACAGATGCAGGCGAAACGTCAGGAGAGAATGCTGCTAGAACACGGCCATACAGCCCGGAAACCACACAGCACCCCAGTGATTCCGGCCGTGCAAGCCTTCGACAATAACAATAAAACCATTGGAATATCTAAAATTTTGGTCAGCAAGGGTGAAATCAACCGATTTCTAACATCCCAATAAAATTCACAATACCATAAAATGTAGGCAGTTGTTTCAATTGTGTCAGAGTTGCAAGGACACAGTCAGGCCTCCGCAGGTACACAATGAAATCTCCCTCTAAGCAGAGCCCATGATTTGGTATCTGTTCCAGATGCTTACAAAAGTTAAAGACATCAACCATTGAAAAGAATGAATTTGCTGATCATCTTAGGTCTGGTTCGAAGGTAAACTTTTCCTGCAACTGGTTTAAAAAATGCCATATCACAAACTGCTCCTGACTTTTCCTTGAATTCAAATGATTGGGATCAGGTTATAAATACATTTTTTTCCCTTTCAAGTTAATGGCACACTGTGGATGCACAGTGGCTGCTAATTTGACTTGCCCTTCCAATACCAAGGAAAAGATAAAAGAATGAATCGAGTTTGATAAAGAATGCATCGAGTTCAATAAATTTATACGAACACTCTTCAGGGGCTATAGACAATCTGAATCTAAAGAAACCTTGATCCACATGACCAACTTAAAGCAAAACTTTAGAGCCCTTACAATCCAAAAAAACCCGACGAGACTACTTAGAACAGGGGTAGGGAACCTGCGGCTCTCCAGATGTTCAGGAACTACAATTCCCATCAGCCCCTACCAGCATGGCCAATTGGCCATGCTGACAGAGGCTGATGGGAATTGTAGTTCCTGAACATCTGGAGAGCCGCAGGTTCCCTACCCCTGACTTAGAAAGACAATGGCACAGGCTACTTCTGGCTACCAGGACTCATAACACCAAGCGATTCTGGGCTCTAGTAAATGGAACTACCCATGGCTCCAACTTCACGCTGTCTCCAGTCCTGCTAGAGATATGGGTTAGCCACTTCACGTACATATTTCAAGAAACAGTATGTGGAAAAAAAGTTCCAACTACAGAAACTGATGAACTACTAAGATGGCCTCCTGTTAAACTCATAGAAGTTATCAATCTGATTGATGAGCTTAAACCAGGAAAAGTGACTGGCCCTGACCTTATAACAAGGGAAATCTTTAAATCAAATGCAGAATGGTGGGCTCAAGTAATGGCGGCCCTCTTTACACAAATTAATTACTCGGGTATAATCCGGGACATTTGGCGGTCTGCCATAGTAATCCCAACATATTTTAAAAGGGACCCAAACAATCCAGTAAATTACCATCCCATCAGCCTTCTCTTTGTGGCGGGCAAGATATATGCTAAATTACTTCTTTACAAGCTAGGAACTTGGGTCACACAAAGCGAGATTTTAGGCCCTGAACAGGCTGGATTTAATAAGGATAAAACAACTTTAGACCATGCACTTGTTTAATCTAATCTAGCTGATAAGTTTGCATCCCAAAGTAAAGGAAAAATCTTTGTGGCCTTTCTCGATTTGAAGGGAGCCTTCGATACTGTCCCAAAGAATTTGCTATGGGACAAGTTATTGAAGCTAAAAATTGATAAGAGACTCTTATTCCTAAACAAACAGCTGATATACAGATACAAACTTTCAAGTGAAATATTCTAGAGGTGGGCATCTAACTAGCAACTTCTTTATTACCAAAGAAGTGAAGCAAGGATGCGTATTAGCACAAACATTATTTAACACCTTTTTGAATGATCTAATTTTCTCCCATTCTAGGATTAATGGACATGCTCCTAAGCTAGGTACAAGCCACTAGTCAATAATGCTTTACGCAGATATGTTCCTCCTATCTAGAACAAGAATCGGACTTACCCGATTAATGAAACACACCATGGAGTACTGTGAATCAAACAAATTAGAAATCAACCATGCCAAATCAAAAACAATGGTGTTCTCCAGGCAATATATATAACACCTTACAATGCAAATTTTTTACATAAAATAAAGGGGCTCCCCAATTGTGTCCCTTATATGGTACTGTGCCTAGGAATGGCCCAGAATATCTTAGAGACCCTGGCTTGGTTAAGAACATTTAAATACTGGCTGAGGATACATTATCAGCTGGATCCAAACAGTTTAGTGTTTAAGATGTCTGATTCAAAAGTGGCAAACTGGTGTAACACTGTAGAAAAGAAAATTGAGGATCTTGGCCTCTCAGTGGACAGCTGAAGAGGTGTTAAAATGCTTAAAAACCAGATTGCTTGACTTTGAATTCCAGGCTCTGAACAATGAGGCAAGGAAAACTTGTTCCCTGTTGTGCTTATCAATTTTTCCCCCAACAAGGATATATGACCTAATACCTAAATATTCTGATCAATCCTGAACAAGGACGTGCCTTTGCACAAGCCAGATTTAATATTTTGTCCTCGGCATTACTCCAGGGAAGACATAAAGGAGTTGAAAAATCTAAAAGATTCTGCTCTTGTAACAGGATCCAAGTCGAAACCTTGACTCATTCTTTGTTGCATTGCCCTAAGCTAATGACATTAGAAGGAGGTTTGTTAAAACCATACCACTTCTTGGGACGAGTACAGCAGATGTACTGATATATATATTGGATAACTTTGATTATGTCCATTGCAATGAAGTTGCTAAATTCTTGCTTGAAATTATAAAAAAACAAAGTTAATATGAAGTATCTGAGGCCGTTTCCGCACGGTCCATTAATGGCGCCCTGGGGACGGGATAAACGCCGTCCCCAGGGAGCCATTCGCACAAGCGGCGCTGCCATGCATGCTTGCTAGCAGCGCCGACCTGACTCATCCCTCTCCCCAGAGGCGGCGTCAAGTCGCCCTGAAAACAAACAACCCTTTAAAGGGTTGTTTTTTCCTTCAACAGTGTGTTCCCGGGTGGCTCGGTGCGAACAGCACCGGCCGGGGACATGCTGTTTCCCTTCCCTGTCCCACTCACTGTGTCCCCGTCGTCTGCCCGCTGGCAGCGTCGAAGCTACTGGGCCACGCTGTCCTCCAACCCCTGGAGGTCGGAGGGCAGCGTGGGCGGGGCTGCGACGGCCAGCAGGCCGACGACGGGGACAAGGTGAGTGGGACGGGGAAGTGGGAAGAGGCAGCTCCGTGCGGAGCCGCCTGCCGTCTGCCGGCCTGTCTGGAGGCCGCCCGCATGCTTCCATGCGAACGGCCTCCACCTCCATGCCTGCAAGAATTCTGCCGGCGTGGTGGCGCCTCCACGGCCGTGCGGAAACGGCCTACGTTAGTTTCCTGGTCTGATGCATTACTCTTTAACCTCAAGATACAGGGCTTGACAAATCAATATATTAGCTTAATTCATTGTTTCTCTATATACGTATTTTTTTTTTGCTATGTCTGTTTGTTCACAATGACTCGTAATTCCTGTACTGTTTTTTTAACCATTTCAAATGTATATATGCGTAATAAAGGATGTGGAATGGACTTGCCCTTCCACCATGTCCGCAAATAGGGCCATTTGGGTGCTGTGTGGTTTCCGGGCTGTATGGCCGTGTTCTAGCAGCATTCTCTCCTGATGTTTCGCCTGCATCTATGGCTGCCATTTTCAAGAGGATGACCTCGAAGATGCCAGGCCACAGATGGTACAAGCTGTATGAAACATCAGGAGAGAACGCTGCTAGAACACGGCCATACAGCCCGGAAACCACACAGCACCCCAGTGATTCCGGCCGTGAAAGCCTTCAACAATAAATAGGACCATGTTAATGTCCCACTTCCCACAGTAAGCAAGCAAAGAGGGTGAATGGAAAGAACAGCGAAGGAAGAAGGAAGGAAGGAAGGAAGGAAGGAAGGAAGGAAGGAAGGAAGGAAGGAAGGAAGGAAGGAAGGAAGGAAGGAAGGAAGGAAGGAAGGAAGGAAGGAAGGAAGGAAGGAAGGAAGGAAGGAAGGAAGGAAGGGACAAGCAGGATGTATGGAGGGTGAACCTTTTGGGCTTGGGAATATCAAAAATTCAGAAAATGCCTAACTTGACTTTGATGACATGTCACCCTCCACCCCCAAATAAAAGAGAAACAATTCTATAAAGAAATGTCAAATAATTTGTAAACTCTCAGACTTAAACAGGGAGAATAGTTGTTGGACGTTGGCCAATATTGGTGTGTCACCCGACATGTCATGGTGTGTCACCTTGGACAGACTTGTCATAGGTTTGCCATCGCTGACATATAGCAGCACAGTCACCTCCTTCGGAAACTACTGTTAAGGGTAAGGTTATGGGGTTTTTTTTCCAGGTAGCAACCTGGCAGCCTTCATTTTCCATCTCTTCTTCTGTGGGGATCATTTTAAAATATTTCCAAGAAGGAAAAATAAGACTTGGTTTAGGGATGGGTAGACACCTTGTAATTTCATTCGGATGTTTTTCAAGCACAGATGCACACATGCGCCATTTTCTCCGTCTCCTGCTCTTTCGGACCCTTTCGAAGCCAATCTTATGCTGAAAACAATCAGCTCGTGAGCCACAAACAAGAAGCAAGATCTACAGCCCCTCTCTCTTGTGTGGAATCCCTTGCCAGTCATAAATTTTATGGAAAGCTAATCAAATGCAAAGCACGTGAGTGGTACCGTTCCCTCTCCCAGCTGCCACAGGGCAAATGGAAATTGCAGCAGCACGTTCATTGGTCAGTGGTCAGTCTGAAGCCAGGAGACCTCGCTGATCTAATTAAAATCGGGTCTACGTTCGGAAGCAATGAAACTCACAGGGGATTTCAAATCCTCAAAGCCAAATTATGGCGGCTGGAGAGGGGAACATACTTTCTTTTGAATGCTGTAAACAAACAAGCGGTTTGATGGTGCAGGCAATCAAAGTTTCTCTAATGTCTTTTAATTTTTGGTTCCTTCTAGCTGTATTAATTTTAACCAATGTACAAGACAAAGAATCAACACAACAGCATTTGTATTTATAGCAATAAAAGGGGGTAAAAAGCCCTTTGAATATCAGCCCTATCATTCTGGAATCCATATGCCAGACAGTGTATTCCCGAAGACAAAATAAAAGATTGTCATTTTGTTTGGCAAGCATCTGTGTCTATTCTGACCTCTTGATTAAATATAAGATCTGATTCTCTCCTGCCCCTCCCCCATTAACCACAAGATTCCAGATCTGTAGCAAGCAGTCCTTGACATCTGGTTCCCTGGGGTCTTTCCAGAGTCTGGCTAAACGGAATTTTTGTAACCATCAATAAATATTGGATTAATTCCAGACCCTCATTGCTTACTGTTCCATGGATTCAACATAAAAATAATATTTCAGGGTATTCTGGTATTGAGTAGCTCGAGATCTTGAGTAGCTCGAGATTTTGAAGATATGGACTATACATGCGGACTGGATGAAAGAAGCTGGAGTCAATGAGGAGATATGGGAGAAGAGATTACAAAGAATGAACTTACTGCTGTTTGATAAAACTATGAAGAAAATACAGGGGGGAGGGGAAAAAGGGGAAAATGTATTGTTTGAAAACGAGTGAAGAAGGGTATTAATATAAAATGGAATATTCAAATGATACAACAAAAAATTATTTTTAAAAAAGAGAGATCTTGTTAATTTCTGCCCATCGAAATGGACACCAAGATTATTCCAGATTCCTCCCTTTTTGCAAATTGGAATTGCGAGTCTTTATTTTGGCATTGGTTTCTGTTCTTGTACAGATCCTTCATGTAGAGCGTCCATATTTGTCAACCTTATGTGAACACTGTTGAACCAGCACACATACATTGCATGTGTAAAAGCCATATATTGCATGTGTAAATTGTCACATTCTACTAACAAAATGCTACAAATACCCAACAGTTAAAAAGCAAGAGAACCAAAAAGAAATGGAACAAGAATCATGCGCTTATCCCTGCTCAGTGCTGTCTCCTCTGTCAATCTCTTTCCAGAAGACAAGAAGAGAGAAGAGTTTGGATTTATACCTTACTTTTCTCTACTTCAAAGAGCCTCAAAGCAGCTGACAAACTCTTTCCCTTCCTCTCCCCACAACAGACAGCCTGCGAGGCAGGCGGGGTTGAGAGAGTTCTGAGAAAACTGTGACTAGCCTATGGTCACCCAGCAGGCTCCTTGTGTAGGAGCAGGGAAACAAGGCCAGTTCACCCCAGTAGAGTCCGCCACATATGTGGAAGAATGGGGAAACAAGCACAGTTCTCCAGATTAGAGTCCGCCATTCATGTGGAGGAATGGGGCATCAAACCTGGTTCAGCAGATTGGAGTCCACTACTTGGTAAACAAATGTAGTTCTCCAGATTAAGTCCACCACACTGGCACAGAAGAGTTTTTTCTCCTATCTGCTATCTGAGATCCTTCAAGTGGAAATATCCACAATTTGTGTACTCAGTGGTCGAATCCCCACTACCTCCCCATTGCTTGTGTGGCAGATTCCGTTTCTGGTGCTCGTTCTCCCTGTTAATCTGCGTTCTGGCAGGACTTGGTTGCAAGTGGCATAGACCCCATTAACACGGTTCAGAGCTGATCTGAGGGGAGAGATGAAGGTTAAAACCCTGACTTGTTTCTCACCCTGGAGTGTGACACAGAATTTGGGCAACCAATCAGCACTGTGATGCACACGCAGCCTTTCCTTGGTTTCATTTCCACTTTTGCGATCAGCCAGCAGAAGGGGATGCAAACATTAAACAGTCAAATGTGTAACTTTGAATCGTTCATGGTTTACACAGGTAACGATTAACTATTTGCACAGTTAAACAGTTAAACGTTAAACTTTTACACGCTGGTTTTTTTGATCACACCCCTACAAGGTACGTTTCCGCAGTGGGAAAAGGTCCCGCCCCATCAAGGCATGCCAGCCAATCAGGGGAGACCAGCGAAGCGAGCTAGCCTGGTAGTATGGATTGCTAAGAGTTCTGCAACTGGGTGTGTCTACTGTGTGCTCTCTGCGGGGGGGAGGGAGAAACTCCAATGAAGAGGACACAGTTTCACAACGAACAGGTTTGGATCTGCGTGCACATTTCAAGTGGGGATTCGACCAAAGTGAGAGCTCAAAGTGAGAGCTCACTAAGCCATGATCCTTCTTTTAGGGTTAAGCCTGTGGTCCAATGTGTATCACACTGTAGGTGAAACATCTTGGTGGTACTTCAAGGAGTAAACGGCCTTGTGCGAACGCTTCAGCTAAACAAAGGAGCCATGGAATTCTATCAGGCTCTGAAAATAACCCACATTTCCTAAGCACTACAAGAATTTGCAATGAACTCTCTAATATAAGTGTCAGCAATTTGTCAGGCCAAGAACAAGGAGCCAGATGTGGCAACCATGGGCAGCCGTGGTATCGGCCAAAAGTGTCCTTTCAAGAGGTGGGAGGATCACCCTTGCTGGCTAGCCACAAGCATTGCTTCCTCCAGTGGAACTAGTGGCTTGCTCTCCCAGCTGATTCCCGGTCCCACCACTGCTACCCCTAGTCCTTTCTCAGGCCTCCTGAGTTGCAAGCGCCCAGCAGGGAAATGGTTGCATTAACAATTCAGGCAGATATTCAAGAACTCTACAGCATGTCTGTGTTTAGCAATTCAAAAGAAGGGAAACACAATACAAACACAATATTGCTGTGCCCCGTGTCTTTCCAGTGATACGTTTTTTGAAAGGCCCAGGAGGGGTGGTGGATCCATTTCTCAACTGATTTGTGTTTCCTATGGCTTGCCATCAAGTGAAAAGACTAATATTGTTTTGAGTGCCTCCAGAAAAAAATGCCTTACCTCCGCTGGCATCTCCGTCCCCTCTCTTTCTATGCCAATCAAATCCTTCTCTCTCTCCCCCCCTCCCAGTTTTTATAATGTCTCATTACTTTTAATGCACTCTTTCTGATTATTTTCTCCACTGACTTAGGTTGCTTTTCCTGTATGAATTCCTCATGGATTCATTTTCCATATATTCTCTGCTGCACACCTTTGAATGTTCTCCAGAAGGTGCCCTGCCTACTCCATGGAATTCTAGGTGGTGTCAGGTGGTTGTCCCCATTGGGTTTTCAATGCAATGCTTAACAGAGATAGTTAGCCATTGCCTGCCTCTTCACAGTGACCCTGAACTTCCTTGGAGGTCTCCCATCCAAATATTAACCAAGCCTGACTCTGCTTAGCTTCCGAGCGTCTGAGGTCTGGCTAATTAGGACTGTCCGAATCAGAACTAGAAGAAAATGTGCAAAGTGCCATTGAGTTCAGCTGACTTAGGGCCTCATGGCAAGAGACCTCCAGAGGTAATTTGCCACTGTCTGTCACAACCCTGAACTTCCCTGGTGGTCTTTCATACAAGTACGATCAGGACCAAACCTGTATAGCTTCCAATATCTGAAGGGATTGGGATAGCTGGGGCCATCCAAGACAGGGCATGGAATTCAAGGGATGGGGAGGTGGGAGGAACTGAAAATCAGGCCCATTCCGCATGGGCTATATTTTATGCCGGTGGAGCCCCAGAGCCGTTCACATGCTTCTGTGCAAACGGCCCTGGAGTGGCCGCAGCCCATGAAGGCACCTTCACACAGAGGCACCTCCGTTTTTCTTTTAAACTTCCCTTCCCTGCATAGCTCCGCAGGGAAGAAGAGACCCCCCCCCGTAGCCGTGGCCGTGGCCATGGCAATGCCCGGGGGTTGGAGGGCAGAAGAAGTGCCCCTTCCTACCTGTGGAGCAACGCAGGGAAGGGAAGTTCAAAAGACAAACGGAGGTGCCTAAAAGTGGCGCCTCCAAGCTGGTGCCATTTGCACAGCATCGGCAGGAAAACAATCCTGTTGAAAAAACTCGCTCATTGAGTGAGTTTTGAAAACACCATTTCCCCGCTGATTGGGGGGGGAAGCATGTGCTGCTTCATTGTGGAGGTGGAAGCCCTGCAAACAGTGCCCCAGGGACAGCTTTTTTACCATCCCTGGGGTGCTGTTTTTGGTCCATGCAGAATGGGCCTCAGATACATTGTCCTTTCCCGCACAGACACTTTAAAATGTTTTGAGAATAGGAGATAAATGGTTTCCTCCACAGAGTTCCACATTGACCCATTCCACACAACACAAATAAAATGTCTTCAGAACATTAAAAAAAGTGTTTTGGGGTGGAATTCCACACAGGCCCCTCCCCCAAATCATTTGGAAGATGCTTTATTTTTCCTTCAAGCATTTTATTTCAAAAATGCTAAACTAGCAACTTTTCCCCTGAAGTCGCTTTGAAGATGTTTCCTGCTTGATGTGCAGAGAGCAGAAAATATTTTATTTTCCCCCACCCACCCTTTTTGGAGCTCTTACTTTCATTTTTGTCACAGCTCGCAACCACCATTTTCTGCCACTGCAAGATTTTCTGTGGCCCTTTCCGCACTTACCCTTGTCGGAGGGTTGCTGCGCGCAACTCCCAGCGTGCGCAATTCCTGGCATGCACCCCGGCTTCCCCACGACTTCCCCATCAAAAGGCGCCATTTGAAAAGGTGCCAGGAATTACGTGCGCTGAGGGGGCGTGAGAGAGGCAGCATCGGGGCGGCTGCGTTCTCGCCGCCCCTGAAGTGGGGAGTGCAGCTGGACCCCGCGCTACTTTAGGAGAGTAGCACAGGGCTTAAGGTAAGTGGGGAAAGGGCCTGTGTCACATGCCATTTGCAGAAGGTTCCCTGGAGGTTCTTCTGCTTGCAGCTTACCCACCCACAATTTCCATTTTTCAAAAAAAAAATGAATAAAGTTAGTTTTCACTGCCAATTCGGTGCACGTGTCATTTTCCCTCTTTTTTTTTAATTTGAGGGACGTGTCTTCGAATCTATAGTCCTCAGATCATATTTTTGTAGCTTTGAAAACACCTTCCCCAGAACAAAAACGAACAAAACAAACAAACAGAAAAACAGCACATGCACTGAATTGGCAGTGAAAACTAATTTTATTGCGTGCAGATGGTGTAGACCCTTCCCTGGCAAATAATCACACCAACCAGAGCTTGGAAACAGATTGAGCTGCAGCCCAATTTATTAATTAACAAACATGAACACTTAAGAAGCTGGGCAGACAAACGGATCACAACATCAACAGGTCAGCACCGTTGCTAACCCGACCATGCTGTCCCCAATCCCTATTGGGGCATTAGGCAGGAAGCTGGGAGCCACCGGGATGGATACCCCTTGGTGCCAACCCTTCCTGCTGGGGGTAGCAGGCACCGGCTAAGCCTACTGGTTGGCCTACCGGCCCACCCCACCCCCTCCAGGCCCTTCCTTAAGGACACCAACCATAGAGAAGACCGGCCATCTGGCTCGGCTTCTCCCCACAGATGTTGCGATTCCGTTGCCAACCCCTCCGGGCTGTGACAAAAATACAGTTATACAATAAACACCGTTTACAAGTAGTCGACCATTAACAATTGTAGCTAGGGAGGGTGGGCGGGTCATGTCGCTCTTGAGCCTCGGCTAGCCAAGAAGGTCAAGGCTCGGGGCGTGGCGCTTATGAGCGCCTTTGCTGCTCCCGCCTTTTTCAGCTCGGGCCAATCATTGCAGCTCCCTGCAACTGCACCCTATGAGCTGACTGCCCCCTTCTCTTTATCTCGTGTTGCTCACCTGTGCCGCAATGGCTGCCACCGGTGAATCGATGGCTGCTATTTCCTGTACTTTTTGGATGGAAACTGTGAGCGGATGAGCTGCAAGCTGGGAATGTTTTTACTATTGTTGTGAGCCACCTTGAACCAAAAGAAAAGGCAGGATAGAAATGTTTTAATGAGTAAATACAATGCCCATCAAGTGCTAGTGTGAATACTCAGAAGTGTTATACAAGCTCCAGAAGGTGGCTGGAGTTCTCCAGCTATTACAACTCAGAGGTTAGTTCATTTGGTCAGTTGGTACAGAGGTCAGTTCAGTTGGAGAACATGCCCACTTTGCAAGGGTGGACTTCATGGCGTTTGGATCCCAGTGGTGGGATCCAAAAATTTTAGTAACAGGTTCCCATGGTGGTAGGATTCAATGAGGCTGGGCGGGGGATGATGGGGGCGTGGCCGGGCATTCCGGGGCGGGGCATTAATAATTTCTCTGTTAACTGTAAAAAACTCTTACTGTAAAAAAAAAGTTCCTAATTTCCAGCTGGTATCTTTCTGTCCATAATTTAAACTCATTATAGCAAGTCCTATCGTCTACTGCCAGCAGAAACAACTGCTTCTCCTCTAATTGACTGCCTGTCAAATACTTAATACTTTCAAATACTTAATTTTGTTTCTAGAAATCAAAAGAAGGATACCTTCCTTAAACAAGGAACTTTACCATATTTCTAAAACATGTTTTTAAAACAGCCCAACAGGGAGAATTATCCCGTTTTCTACCTTCACTAACCAGCCACATAGGAAACAACAGGACTTTATGATTTTTGGACCTAATGGAATTTCTAACAGAAAAGCAGACCCAATTAGTAACCCCCCCTCGGCACACACAAATAATTAGTAACCCACTCTCGGGAACTGGTGAGAACCTGCTGGATCCCACCTCTGGTTATAACTCAGTTGAAGCCCCTCCCCTCACCAAACCCTGCCCTTCTTAGGCACCACCCCCAAATCTCTAGGTATTTCCCAATCTAGAGTTGGCAACCCTGTATTCAGTGGCTCAGGCCCCTTCCGCACATGCAGAATAACGCACTTTCAATCCACTTTCAATGCCCTTTGCAGCTGGATTTTACTGTGCCAAATCCACTTGCAAACAATTGTGAAAGTGGATTGAAAGTGCATTATTCTGCAGGTGCGGAAGGGGCCTATATAGATTCCATTATGTGAAAGTATGACATTTTATTGTGTGAAACTATGACAAGCTGATGTGACAGTCTGCAGAATGTTGGGATGGGAGAAAGAAAGAGAAGGAGAAAGAGAGAGAGAGAGAGAGAGAGAGAGATTTGGCTGCCCCAAGCTTCACACTGGTAGTTTTTCATCCTTGCTTACAATTCTCTAATGTAATTCTCTGAGACAGTGAATTACACTTTGAGATACAGTGTGTGTGTATGCGTTCCCTGGCCCACCTCCTTCAAATGTTATTATGAGCCTTTATGTGCATTTAAGGCTAAATGGAAAGCTGGAAGCAACAAGTATCTAAATTGGTCCTTCTTTTGTTTGCTTATCATGTGGATCGCTTGTTAACTGGCAGGCCTTTTCTCTCCTTCAGTCCACTTGCTAATAGACTTTGCATTCTTATCGTGATGTTTCCTTGAACTCGCGCGCAAGGTGTAGGGAAGGTAAGGATGGGAACGTGGTGGGGGAATGACTAAATTACCAAGCATCTTTGCGAGCATTACGGGGAAATTCTGATATTTTTCTGCGAGGGGAAAAAAAAATATTGCCAATTATGGGAGCTGTCAATTCAACAATGGGCTTATTCACTCTGGTGTTTGATTAATGTGAAATTATTCAGTTGGCTACCTTGTAGCTGGCCTATTTTTGTGTCCAATTAGTATGCTAATAATGGTAATTATGTTCTATACTGCATGTCTCATCACCTAGAGGGTTTTTAAAATGATAAAATAATGAGAATAAACAAGCGGATGCTGACATTCACTGGGCCATTCTAATTACTTACTGAGAGCACGCTGGGGAATCAACACTCAACCAAAGGAAATGATTCTTGCTTACTTTGTTAAAACTACTCTTTTCAAAGGAGTATTAATAGTTTGCCACTGTTTTCTGTATTACAAGAGACCACATGGTATTTTCTTTCTCCCCCTCACCCCCCCACCCCCTGCCAGGTTGCTCTGTTTATATGTGCCATGGGTGCTGAAATATATAATCCGGTCATATTTGGTTTTTATAATAACTGCTTGCAGGAGATGTCAGCAAAACAAATCGGGGTAATTGCCAAATTATGCACCTTTGTAATGGCTACCATTTGTTTCTCCCTTTCCCTCTGATAAACATACCATCACCTGTGATGTTTACAGTACCTGGTTCATTTTCAGCTCAGACAAGCAGATAATTGGTGTTCATTTCGCGGCAGCGTCTTTCAGTGTTATGGGACACTATTGCAGCCAGGGGGGAGGGATTTGTATCCTGGAGAAAGGACAGAGGTTTGCACTCCGTGTACTTGTTGCTAAAGTTAAAAAAAACCCTATGAAGTCAGGAACAGTATTAGCCAAATAGCAGAAAAACTTCATGCACGCACGCACGCACGCCGTTTAAAAAATTAATTAATGACAAATTTATAATTCACTTTTTAATGCAAATGTTGCAAGGTATTCTGTAAGGTATAGTCCTCAGAGTGTCAGGTCAGGATCAAAAAGACCCAGGTTCTTTCTGGGTCTTCACTCTGCCCCTGAACTTGCTTGGATCCACCACCTTCTCTCAGACTAACCTACCTCATAAGGTTATTGTGAAAATAAAAACAGAAAAGGATAATGCCGTTATAAGCTGGTTTAGGTTTCCTTTGGTGAGAAAAGTGAGGTTTAAATATTTCATCAATCAACCAGGTTGGGGAATAGTAATTAAGGACTGCAAACTGTGGGGAAATCATGAGGAATTGGGAAGGGGAGCAATGTATCATTGGAAAAAATATCGTACTCCGGGATGCTGTAAACTATTAGAAGCTCAAACAAGCCCATTTATCTTCTTTCTTTTCATTATTTATTATTCTTTATTAAATTTATATCCCCCCTTCCCGACCTAAGTCAGGCCCCTTCTAATGAAGTCAACTGCCCTCAACGTTCCATCTTCCAGAAGACAATGAGCATTCTCAGTCCTCACAAGGTTTGAGGTGAGTTCTTTTTAATCTTGCATATATTAAGTTCCCTCAAGTCATTTTGACCTGAGCCACACTATCAATTAATGTCCTCCAAAACAGCTTATCATTAACAGCCTTGCTTAGATCTTGTGAATGTCCTTGTGGCTTCCTTGATTGAGTTAATACATCGTTTGTTCGGCCTTTTCTTTTCCTGCTGCCCTCAGCTTTTCCTAGCATTATTGTCTTGTTCAGTGACTCTTGACTGAAGTACAATAGCCTCAGTTTAGTCATTTTAGTTTCTAGGGAGAATTCACCCTTGGTTGTAGAACATACTTATTTGCCTTTTTGGTGGTTCACTCTCCTCCAGGATCACATTTCAAATGAAGCAACTTCCTTCGTTGCCCAACATTTACACCCTTGCATAGTAATGGGGAATACTAGAAGAAGAGGAGGAGGAGGAGGAGGAGGAGGAGGAGGAGTTTGGATTTATACCCCCCCTTTTCTGTCCTGTAAGGAGACTCAATGTGTCTTACAAGCTCCTTTCCCTTCCTCTCCCCACAACAGACACCTTGTGAGCTAGGTGAGGCTGAGGGAGCTCTGAAGAACTGTGACTAGTCCAAGGTCACCCAGCAGGAATGTAGGAGTGTGGAAACACATCTGCTTCACCAGATAAGCCTCTGCCTGTCAGGTGGATGAGTGGGGAATCAAACCCGGTTCTCCAGATTAGAATCCACCTGCTCTTAACCACTACGCCACTATGACTTGAATTAGCTTCATCTTGGTTCCCAGCAACACATCCTTACACTTAAGAATATTTCCTAACTCCTTCATGACTGTCATTCCTAGCATCAATCCCTTTCGGAGTTCTTGGTTGATGACGGAGCCAAGGAATAGAACATCTTTAACAAATTCAGTTTCTTCATTGTCAGTGTTGTCTATGTATTTGTGTAAAACACCATCAAGTCGCAGATGACTCATGACAACCCCTGAAAGGAGTTTTCAAGGCAAGGGAGAAGCACAGGTGGTTTGCCACTGACCACCTCTGCAGGGTCTTTCTTTGTGGTCTCCCTTCCAAGTGCTGACCCAGTTTAGCTTCCAAGATCTGATGAGATTGGCTATTATCATGCCATCTTTCCAAGTGTCAACCTTAAAGCTGTGTAATTCTCCAGTAGTCACTACTTTCGTCTTCTTGATTTTCAACTGTAATCCTGCTTTGGCACTTTCTGCTTTAGCCTTCCTCAGAAGTCATTTCAAGTCATCGCTATTTTCAGCCTGTGAAGTGATGTCATCGGCGTCTCTCAAATTGTTAATATTTCTTCCACCGATTTCCACTCCGCCTTCATTGAAATCTAATCCAACTTTCCTTATGGTAAGTTCTGCGTACAAATTTAAGAGACTGGGAGATAAAATATATCCTTGTTTGACACTTTTGCCAATTGAAAACTATTCTGTTTCTCGATATTCTGTCCTAACAGTAGCTTCTTGTCTGGAATATAAATTGTGCATCTAAACAATCAGATGTTGTGGCAGACTCATTTAACACTCCCTCCCCCCTAAAAAAAACCCCAACCATGGCTTTTTATGAGCCACACAGTCAAAATCTTTGCTGTAATTTATGAAACACATGCCTAGGGCCCCTTCCGCACAGGCAAAATAGTTAACTTTCAATCCACTTTCACATTTGTTTGCAAGTGGACTTTGCTATTCTGTCCAGTAAAATCCAGCTGCAAAGTGGATTGAAAGTGGATTGGAAGTGTATTATTCTGCATGTGCAGAAGGAGCCCAGGAGCTCCCTGACTCTGTCAAAACTACTCTTTTGTCTGTGGACGGCTTCTTTTCAATACACTCCTGATAGGCACTCGACCATCAACTTTGCTTTAAGACGGAGAGATGCAACATACAAGTAATTATGTAATATGTAACAATAAAACCCACAATTTTTTAAAAAAGATGAGAGATTATATTGCTGCCAATAGAATCAACTAAAGCAATGGAATGCATCTGGGAGGGAAAAATGTGTGTGTGTATGTGGGTGGGATGGGGGGTGAGGGGAGGATTAAAATCTTCAGAGCACTTTTTAAAAGGCCGAGATCCCGAAACTGATGAACATCAGGAACTAATTGAGTCTGCGGCCTGGGAAAATCGGTGCAGAATCTTTCCAATTTTAGGAGGTAAGATTTTAGCAGACGTAGAAAAGATTCTGCGATGAATTTAAAGGTCTGCGCACACACCTTGGTCCTTGCTGCATAAAACATTTCTAAAACGTTTTCATCCCACCCTTTCCAATGATGTATGTCTGCACTCTTTCCCTCAAAATAAGTCATGACCATCATTACATGATTTTTCCCCCTTTTTTAAAGTTCTGTGCTGAATTAATGCGTCGATGCTTCGAAGCCTCGTGCTGCGATTCTATATTCCTCATATACTCGATGCTTCGAAGATTGCCCCACCCCAAAATAAATAAAATAAACAGAAATTGGGCAAATAAGCAGATGAGGGGGGACAGGTGAGCTCAGGAAATGATGCT